>NW_027497766.1:0-166763 GCF_021521415.1 Bidens hawaiensis | reverse complement strand
GTTTATATGAAAGTGAATGGTATATATATTATTACATTTTAACACACACACACACACACACACACACACACACATATATATATAGTTTAGTAAATTAACTGAAAAAATGAATGGATAGATTTGAAGCATATATTAACAATTTATAAGAATATTTATTTTTATAAAAATGTATAGTATATATAATAAAATAGAGTTTAAAGGAAACCGAATAATTTAATCATGTTATATATAGAATATAAATTGAGTGCAAAAGGAAAGTGAATAATTATTTATCTATGACATAATTATTAGTTTGGAAGGAAAAACATTATGAGGTTTAACCACAAGCTGACACGTGTCCACGGTTATTTTACTTTATTAGAATAGGTAGATTATGAAAAAAATCAACAAATATAAACTGATAATAATCACATATCTTTGTACAATAATAAAAAGGAATTACATATGTAAAATTGTGATGCATTTTTGTAATTTAGTAACTTAAGGTTGCTTGCATCTTTGTGCATGGGACACCTTACGGACAAAATCTTATTTTTAAAAATATTTTATCTGAACTTACAAATTACAATAATAGTTATGTTTTGATGTCGATGACGTAGAGAGAGGTGATTCGTTCTTGTCTAGTTGCCCACCGAAGACTAGACATCAAAGACAAATAGATGCAGGCCCCACATTTTTACTCACTCGTAATTTTATCTTTGTATACAATTTTATGCACTCTTGGGTTGGTCTTTGGGTAGTTCGAACCGATACAGACCAAATTCTCATTGCAATGCGTGAGTTTAAAGCAACTACTTAATATTTCAATACTATATGATATTAATCACGGCATAGGAAAAAAAACAAATTCGCTTTATGACATTACATTACTCTTTTCTAATAGAGTACATGGTTTACTTTTATGCATTTTACACACTTTATTTGTGTTTATATATGTCATATACACAGTTAAATGATAGACCATTATAAACATTTCTTTTCATTCTAAAAAGTAGAGTTGTGAACGATTTTCTTTGACCTTTTGTTTTTAATTCATATTTATTAGTCAAATTGTTGACCGTTGATCGGTCAAAATACCATAGAATAGTACTTGTGGAGTTGTGGTCTTAAACGGGAAACAAATTAAACCAACCAACAATAAATTACTTTAGATCTAAACCAGAAGTACAATTATTTATTTAACCTTGAGTAGTCACCAATCTATATTTATATTTGACCTATTTTATGTATGGTACATGCATGTTAATCATATTGCATCATTTCTAGATTTCTTTGTCTTAACTCTTAAGCTCCCTTTTCACATATACTATAAAAACATGAAAACAATGATATGACTGGTTAAGCTAATTGCCTAGATAAACCATCCGTGACTCCTTTATTTGTCGACCAACTGGTTTTTCAGAGTTTGTCAGATAAGCGGAATTCATAAAAGAAACTTGTAGAAAAAAATAATCCTAAATGGAATTGTCATTAGATCTTTCAATTAATCACTTCAAAGGTACATAAAATTGCAAATAATCATAACTCATCAAAACAAAAACTAATAATAATAAATAAATAAAGTAAAAAAAAAATCAAATTCTCCTAAGTCTAGAATTTCAAAACATTTTAAGTAACTTAACTAATTTTTGCTTTTCTTGATGGGTTTGTCACACACAACATCAAGCAAAACAGTACTCTTGCATTTAGGACACTTAGGGTACTCTCCAGCAAGCATAACATACATCAAACACCTCGGACATCCTGCAAGCATCATCGAAGTTGTTTCTGGGCTACTTGAGTACCGAAGCTCCACCATATCATCTTGAACTTGCTCCAATGATACACATGAGTTTGCCGGAGACATGGTGACTGGCGAAGACCGCTTTGGCGATTCGGTTACCAGCTTAAGGTCGAGCTTTAGTCCATCTCTACCGTCGGTTCTTGTGCTCATGATTCCTGAAACAACAAATATGTAATATGTTAAAATGATCAAACCTTTGAGAAACAAACAACATGATCACATGACATGTGTGTGTACCTTAAATATTTTGATAGCTTTTGTGGGGTGATAAAACAATACAATAGTAGAAGTGAGATGGGTAATGGGTTTATTGTTTGTGACTTTGTGAGGTCATTTATAAGAGCTTGTGAGGAAATGAGCTTGTGAGGGGTGTTAAAAGGTGCAGAGAAGTAATTAAATGATTGAAAGATCATTTAGTAAAAATTTGAACCTGAACATCACAGGTGTAAATCCAAAACCTCAATAATGCTAAAAGAAAGGTTAAAACTTAAAAGGAAAACACTATTCCCACCTAAACTAGCTATATTTTTATAATGTAACTATTGTTTTTAATTGCAATCCAAGAATTATTTCTTTTATGGGGTTTTCCTTGACATATTATTATTATTGTTATTTTTAGGAAACTGGATTTTATTAATCCTAACTTTTACATTTTGCCAGTAATAATCCAAATTTAAAAAATTCCCTTTAACAATCCTAACTTGTAAACTATTTTCTCTACCGATTCTTATCTAACTGATGCCTAACATCATTAGATTTTGATGACGTTGCATATGATGTGGATGCTTACGTGAAAAAGATCATATATAATATTATATATAAAATTATAATTGAAAAAAATATATAAAAATAATTAAGAAATAGTAAAATAGTCGAGCTAGAGTTTGGAAAACTACTCAAGAGCCAAGCTCGAGCTTTGTGTAAGTTAAACAAACCGAGCTCAAGCCTAAAGAGAACAAGTAGGGGTGCAAACAAGCTGAGTTGAGCCAGATTAATTCAGGTTGTTTGTTTTTCGTACCGCAAGATTGTCGGAGATTTGGAAATAAAAAAGCAAAGCGGTAAAAAACGGGTACGGTACCGATACTCGTACCCGTACCATATCGAAAAATTCGATATGGTATTGGTACACGTTTTTATTGATTTTCGGTACGGGTATAAATTACAATCAGGCACAAATACGGGTACAGATACGGGTAATATACCAAGCTCATCCCTAAGCTGAATTACAAGTGTGTTTTCATCAAGCTAGCTGCGAGTGAATTTTAAATGACTTACAAGCTACAAGACAGCAGGACAACCCATAAACCTATAAATCACTAATATTATTATTAAACTTTTCAGTATTTATGAATGTTAATTTTCAGTATTTATGAATGTTAATTGATGTAGTATAAACATAACTAAAATATTCAAGACCAAAACATGTGCCCCTTAACATTCAATTCGATCCGGAAATTTGGTTCCTAATGGATTTATTGACGTTATAATTTTGTTTATTTGAATATAATATCATGTGTTCTTATCCATGAAAATATGCATTAACTCACCTAGCTGACTTTTAAAATTATAATGCACACAAATATATTGAAAAATGGATTTGGTTGACGAGCTCATTATAATTATATACCTAAAATTGTCCAAAATAGGTATCAGTATCGAAAATGGTCAAAAACAAGTTACCGATATCAAGGCAAAAAAATTATTAAAACGTAGTTACCGTATCGATCTCGAAATCTCAAAAGCTGGGCACCGAATTATTACCGAAAGTACCTAATTCGATACCGGTGCCACTTATCCCTCTATGCTTGTAGAGTGAAAACACTAACTTTTGGCCTATAATAAATTGTTTTCAAAATCAAATTTGTTACCTTCAAGGAAGATGAACACAAAATGATTTCTAGTTCTGACTTTATTAAAATTCAAACTTGGCATTAATTAAACTTGGTGTATGCTCAATTTAATAAGAGGAAGCTTTAAGTGTTGGAAGACATTAATGCTTACAATACCTTTTAAGAGTTTTTTATTAAAATGGGGTCGGTGGAAAAACTATTTATCAGAATAGGTAACTTTTAATAAAAGATGCGATACAAAATTGAACAACGATATTCTTAAACAGCTTAAGAATATTGTTGTTCAATTTTGTTATTCAAAATTTTTTTTTTAAATCATTCAACTAAGAGGTTTATAGAACATATAGAGGTTTCAAAAACTGATTTCAAAATTTTATAATCATTGTAATTACTATATTAAATGTTTCTTAGACAACGTTTATGGCGTAAACTATACCAAATGTCAATATTGTACCGGTAACGACACGAACATATACCGACCAAACATCGTTCATTACAAGGAAAACCACTTTTATGGGCGACGCCTGCCGCCCTTAAAGACCCCAAAAATCGTCGCTAACTGATATTATCAGAAGCGGTGTGAACATCCTTTTCTTTTAATCTTCAATTTGTGTAATAAATTTAATTATTTTTAAATGTTATGTTTTATAAAATTTATAATATTTGGTCGTGACATGCTTGTGCTTATCTATGTTTCTACCCAACACATCGATCCAACATAACAGTCATTAATTTTATTCTTGAAATTTATAAAGTTTTGAAAGAATATTTTTGCATTTTCAGATACATTTAGTTATTTCAATCAATTTTGATGGAAAAATATTAAAAAAAATTCTCGTTGACCTGATATTAAAAAATTATCATTCATGTATGATTTCTTATTCATGTTTTCTATATTTTACATTTACTTTTTATATAATTTGTATGATATATGATAAACAGATATAATAAACATAACTATATTTTGATGTAATACCTTTTTAAAAATCACTAGCCATTTAATTTTATAGCTTTAATATTATTGGCATTTTTTAATAACAACTACTTTTTTCCATTAATATTAGGAGTGAGAAAATGTAAGATTCCAATAAAATATCTATTTTGATAAATAAGTTTCAAATCATCTATTTTAGTAAATAATTTTTCCATCTGCCCCATTTTGGTAAAAGAAACTCTACCTTTTAACTCCTTATATGTTGGCCACCTTCCTCTGAGGGCCGGATCTAGCATCTGTAGCTGTCAATGGGTAACCCGTACTACTCTTCAACTTTTTTGACAAAATTTATTTTTAGTTTAAAAAATTTATTTACTTCTGCATTTTATCTATCGACTACCCCCGAACACAAGTTTTTTAGCTCGCTTCTTTATGCAAATATTAACTGATAATGATAATTATCAACAAATATTAACTAATAATAATCTTACACTTCTTTTTACAACCTATAACCATAACAAAAAGCGGTCGTGAAAAGTTTTAATGTGTTTGTATTTTATAAAGTTGAAAGGTAGCTTGCATCTTTGTGCATTGGGTACAATCCTCACTCTTCGATCATAATGTTACTATAAGTAAATTATCTAATATATATATAAATGTAAACTTTTGTGCCGCTAACTAGCCCAACTTACTTGTCCATAGTAATTTTTTTTAACGGAAGCGACCAAACGGCGACACCTTACTTGTCCATAGCAATTTGTGTTTTTTTTCGTTTTGGTACCGACGGAACGGCAATTTTTTTTGTTTGTTTTAATTCCGGCAAAGTAATAGATGTGACGGAAACCGACCGAGTTCGCATAGACTTGCTGCCTTATCGCCCAGGACCGACATCACTTGTGTTTTACCAGCACCCGGGTTTACCGACCGACACCACCCTTTGGTCCAGTTGATTTTTATATTTTTTCCATTTTGTAGCTCCGGTACCATAACAAGCATAGCCAAAACCAACCGGATTCGTATTCAGTTACCGTTTCAATGCACGCAACTGACAACGCTTAGGTTTTACCACCACCCGGGTTTACCAACCAAACAAACATCGATTTAAATAATTTATTTTTTATATGTTAATTTGACGAATATATTATTTGGGTTTAACGCTAAGGTTTTACCAATGGTGTCTATACCATAACGAACTTTACGATACCGACTTAATTATCATCGACTCACCGACGTAACGCTCGGGCTTCATTAATGCTCGGGTTTTACCAACACCCAGTTTCAACATTGAGGTTTTACCAACTGCTCCGACGCAACGCGCCTGGTACAATACTAGTTTTATCTAAACTCTATAATAGCAATCGTTGTGTTTTGGTGTCAATGACGTAGATAGAGGTGCTTCGTCATTACCTAGTTACCCATCGGCAACCAAAGACAAATAGATACGGGTCCCACAATTCTCACTCACAGTCTTATCCTAACTAGACTAGTGTTATGGGAGGGATGAGAAGGTCAGTGTGTAAGGAGCATTTTGCGACACATAGGCTTCCTTTGTATCAGGGGCTTTTACTCGTAATATCGAGTTGAATGTGTTATGGTGAGGAGGTAACATATAAAATGTGATTGTGGGTAAAGTAAGGGGCATTGTATAATCGGTTTGGAGAACAAATGGTAGGGTCAAAAGAGGGGCATTGCCCGCTTTGGTGGTCACCAAGATAGGGGCATCACCCTTCCATACAAAGCATGTAGTGGTATTGCCACCAAATACCATCAACATGTGGTGACGGATACAATAATTTTTTTCAAGGGGTTAGCTGTTCTTAGTTACTCTAATTTCATTTCATAGCGTCAGATATAAAAATTTTCGGACGGTTCGAGTTGGACAGGGGCGGCCCAACCGTTATAGTGGCCTAAAGCGAACCGAAATTCGGGGCCTTTTACAAAGTAGCTCTAGATCAATTGACCTGTCACCACAATATATATGGCTGATAAAGGATTCTACATAAGTTGTACCCTGAAAGGCAATTTGCCAATGAAGAGGTAGGTCCCAGCAGAGCCCAGTTGGACCCGCAAGACTCACCTTGAAAAGGGACGTCTGCGCAGAAACCAACTGGATCCGCAGGACCAACCATGCTCAGAGACGTGACGTCCTTACGCGCAGTACGCAAGCTGTTCCCGCAGGAAATGCCTCCCAATGGTGAAGGACTCTGCCTGTTCCCGCAGCTTCGGATACAAGCCATCAGGGAAGGCCACCCGCGCAGCAAGGCTACACGCACAAGGCACTTAGCTCTCAATCACTCAGTGTCACCTGAAGGAATGAGCAAAGCCGGGAACAATCCCGCACAAGGGCGGTAGGGGGAATACTCCCGCCCAAATAAGCCAGTCCGTACGATACGGGAAGATCTTCTGTACTGTACCTGACGAGGTATGGGCAAAAGATCTGACTAAAGATACGACAGCTTATTGACAACAGTATGGCGAGCAGCATGCTCCTGTACTGTATGTCACTATTAGCCGCTGCCTACTCACCAACCACTGCCATACCACGTGCATAGCCTGCAGTTGGTGGAAAAGGAATAGTACACAGCAGGCCTGGTCACTATCAGCCGCTGCCTACCCACCAACTACCAGCAGGGCACGTGCGTAGGCCACTGTTGGTGGAACAGGAATACTGTTGCAGCCGGCCACACCTCCTTGGAAACCTACCTTCGGCTATAAATACCACAAATGGTATGATCATCTTATCTTAACACATTACCAACATATCTTATCATATTATACCTGATATCTGCTCTAGCAATCTCTTAATATACATTTATATTTAAAGAGCAATCTAGTCTGATTCTCACGCCGGAGGGTGGTCACAAGGAGGAACCCCCCCTTCTCAGTGACAAGCTCACGGTGTCTGTTTTGCAGGTTATCAGAAGAACCATCTTCTCCGGGTCTAACCCCTCGTGGGAAACATCTATCTAACCCCCAGGTTATCCGTAATCTGCCCGGGGTCCGGTTAGTGTTTCTTCATTTGCGCCATCCGTGCATAAAGCTAGAACTTCATTTTTCTCCAGTTTTTTCAAACTTCTGGAAAGATGGTTAAAGAAACTCCGGTAACCACAACCCCAGCTACTGGGGGGAATACCGGTTACACAGTCTTTACAAACACTAACCTGGTTACCCAAGCGGGGGCAAGTGAAGTAAATTTTACGAACACTACCCCAGCTGGGGCAAGTGCAGTAAATAATCGCTCACTGGGATTCACCGATACCCAGTTAGAGAAACGAACAAGACTAACCCGCCAAACACTCGATGAAGTTAAGGCATGGGCGGAGGCACGTCAGAAGGAATTCCAAGCTGAGTTGGACGAACGCTTGCGTTCCGTCCAACAGGCTGACGAATTCGAAGAATACTTGGACGATGACTCGGAGGAATCCGACTCCGACGCGAACCCTCGCTATAGGGCAAAAGGGAAGCGTAAGGAAATGGACTCCCAACCGAGAAGGCATTTTGGAGAAGCCTTCAAACCAAAAAACACAGGTGGAAGTCCACGTGACTTCTCCAAAACATTCAGACCAAATGTTGCAAATGCAGGAACGTCCAAATTTGCAAGGGACATTGCAGAAGCAATTGCCCCAAAAAGTGCCAAACAAATGTCCAGCATAGGCACATATGATGGTATATCCGACCCAGATGATCATTTGAACAGATTCATAGCGGGGGCAACCGTCAGTAGTTGGACGGAACCCACGTGGTGTTACATGTTCCAAATGACGCTTGTTGGGGCTGCTAGAGCGTGGTTCGATCGTCTACCGGTTAACCACATCTACGACTGGGCTGACTTCCAACAAAAGTTTAGCCAACACTTCAGCCAACAACGAAAGTATACCGAGGAGCAATGGACAATCCTCAAGTGCATTCGAGAAAAAGATGAATCTTTGCTAGACTTCATCACTCGCTTCAATTCGAAGAAGCTAAGTCTGGGTAACATCAGCGAAGATCTTGTTCGCGCTGCCTTTATCCAGGGCGCGAACGACCCAGAGCTCATCCGCACCTTAACGGGTAAAGATGGCATGCCATCCATATGGGATGCCATCATGACAGCAGCTAAACGCTTTGCGGAAACGGAGAAGCAACTGGGTAGAGATCTCCCACAGAGCACAAACCTCTACACCCAGAAAACAAGAGAAGACAACGTCCTTACCGCCCGATTAAACAAAAAGCGGAAGCTAGGCATTTGGCAGTCAAGGGTAAACTTTGACACCTCATCCGGCTTGCAGCATCGGTTAGGCGGAAGGGATAACGTACAGCCAAACAAGAACTCCAGATGGACGCCGCTCACCAAAAGCGTCACCGAGATATTCGCTACTGAGGAGCTCCCATGGCCAAAGCCTCAAATAATCCGACATCGTCACAATGCTGATCGGAGCAAATACTGTGACTTTCACAGAACAAAAGGCCACAACACCGAAGAATGCATAGACGTAAAGGACATGGTCGAAGCATTTGTCAGAGATGGGACGCTCGCACACCTCGTGGCGCAATGAACGCTGAGCAGGCTGATGCGTGTAGAACCCCAGCTGGGGAAAACACGAATAAAATTCCAGCTTCAATATGGAGACTACATGCTGCGTAAAGAACGAGATCCCGAACCAGGTGCGTATCGGCTCGATGGCACTCCAATCCCAACAACATGGAAGGGAGCTCAATTACACAGTTTGCATGTAGATCAATTCCAAATTTGTAAAGAAAAGGCCAAGAGCCACTTCTAATGGAAATGATTCTCCTTAGAACATCGACGCTGATGATTTTACATTTATACTTTAACTATCAACACTGATGCCGGTTTTCACCGCATACATAAGTGTGAAAGTCGTTGCATGGGGAAGGCGACAAAACCCGCATAAACCCAAAAAACGGCAAACCTTCACGCAGGTCAGTTGAAGGGGAAAAGTTCAGTCATCCTCCTAAATGAAAGTGCCGGTCTATCCGCATGAATCATGAGAGGAAACTGAACACTAACCTATTAACAACCGCGCGTCGAACGGTTAATTTATTCAACACGGATATGCCGGTCTTCATCGCATAATTACGTGGAAAGTCGTTGCGTGGGGAAGGCGGCAAAACCCGCATAAACCCAAAAAACGGCAAACCTTCACGCAGGTCAGTTGAAGGGAAAAAGTTCAGTCATCCTACTAAATGAAAGTGCCGGTCTATCCGCATGAATCATGAGAGGAAACTGAACACTAACCTATTGACAACCGCGCGTTGAACGGTTCAAAACAGAATTTCTAACAAAAGGATGAGGAAAACCTACACGCAGGTCAGATATAGGTAAAGTTTTGCCATCATACTAAGTGCAAGTGACGGTCCTACCCGCACAATCACGAAGGAGGAAGCAAAACTTCAACCTATTATCTACCACGTTCAAAGGTTAACTTATTCTAAACACTTAGAAATTTCAAAAAAGGATGAGGAAAACCTACACGCAGGTCAGATATAGGTAAAGTTTAGCCATCCTACTAAGTGCAAGTGACGGTCCTACCCGCACAATCACGAAAGAGGAAGCAAAACTTCACACCTATTATCTACCACGTTCAAAGGTTAACTTATCCTCAGAAAAGATGAGGAAAACCTACACGCAGGTCAGATATAGGTAAAGTTTTGCCATCCTACTAAGTGCAAGTGACGGTCCTACCCGCACAATCACGAAAGAGGAAGCAAAACTTCACACCTATTATCTACCACATTCAAAGGTTAACTTATCCTCAGAAAAGATGAGGAAAACCTACACGCAGGTCAGATATAGGTAAAGTTTAGCCATCCTACTAAGTGCAAGTGACGGTCCTACCCGCACAATCACGAAAGAGGAAGCAAAACTTCAACCCATTATCTACCACGTTCAAAGGTTAACTTATTCTACACTTGGAAAATTGCTAATTTAAACTAAAGTATGCAAGTCATAACGTTTATAAAGCAAGGAATCCAGAGAAATTAGCGGTCTTACCCGCACAAAGATTTATATTTCACAATGATTCATTACAAGAATGGCCGGGTAACTACCCGCCTACAAGAAAATAAATCTATACAGGCTAAATCTATCCTAGCAGTGGGAAGGGATCTTCAGGATCAGGCTTCAGGGCCACTTCCACTTGGACCAGCACCGTCAGTAGAGCGTGGCAGTTCAAGGAAAGCTTTAAGGATAGCTAGCCCATCATCAGCAGCAGCAACTTGGTTCACCTTCTCCACCACCGGATGTGGGAAGGCGGCATACTGATTCACTGCTTAGTCGTAAACAGCTTCAGTATCAACATTGTACAAAGGGAAGTTGGAAGGCGGGATGCCTTTCTCAACGAACCCTAGACCAAGCAGGAAGCAGGCCTTTTCCCCATCCTCGTGAGAAGCGTTGAGGGCTGCGCTCATAGCATCATCATAAGAGGTCTCAGCAAAGACCCGATGCACAACCTACAAGAAAATATACAAGTATCAAAACCTTCTATCTACAAAGGAAAGCGTAAAGAAACAAAGCATACCTTAAGGAACAGAGTTCGAACCGTATTCGAGGACGATTGGGATCTTATGCGCATCCGCATCCTTCCACACCCGGCTCATCCCCAGCATCACCATCCCGGACTCCGCAAACCGGTAAACCGGAGATTGGACTCGGGATATCTTCGAAAACCATTCCGCCTCCTCGTAGTTGGAGGCGTGAAGGCTGGGAAGTGCTTGCCCGTTCTTAAATTTCATGGCAAGGGGGATGGCGCGAGCGGAGATGTAGAAGAACTCTCGCTTCCACGAGCGAAGACTGCGCTCGGTTGCGCAAATCTTCAAACCCTTAATCCGGGTTATCAACGTATACCACCCCTGGATGCACCTCCAAGTGTAGAAGGTCATCAGGCGGTCGACATAGGGCTCGATGCCCAGAATCCGGCACACCCACTCGAAGTGGCGAACCTTGGCAATCGCCATCGGATGCATCTCGGTCAGGTGCACACCGTGCCTCTCAAGGACACGATAAACAAACTTTGTCAATGGGAACCTAAGATTCCCATAGACAAAGAATGCAGCATAAACCCCGATCTTGCCTCTGGGGGCATCATACACCGTCTGGTGGGGTTCAGGAAACTCAGGCTCGAGAGACTCGAGCATGAACTTCCTGACGATGTACTGATACAGATCGCCAGGCAGAGCACACTGGCACTCGCCAGCAGTACTCTTGTCATCGGCTGTAGATTCGAGATCACGAGACGACATCTTGCAAAAAGAAAGAAGAAAACGATTTCAAGAGAATGCTCGACTGAAAGATGAGTATTCGCCGGAAATCGTTCTTAAGATGAAGAGAAGAGTGAAAGTGTGGATTACAAAGAACCCTCTCCCCCTTTATATACTAATCGCAATTAATGCGATGAATTTAATGCGGAAGAGAGAGAAATTGAAGGTGCAATGAAACTATGACACGTGGCAAAAAGCAAGCTGGCAACAGCTGTTGACAGGACGCGTACCATTAATTTCGCGGCCACGCGCCCGAAAAATCGCGCCCACTCGCCTGAAAAAGCGTCTGGAATGACCATGTACTGTCACGTCACCATAACTTCCTGCACGTCCTGACACAGTCAGAAGAAACCGTCGCACGACGTTTCAGAGGTTTGGACTGTTCTTATCCTTTCACCAACTCTTCGAATTTCAAAATTCAAAAAGATTCAAAAGTAAGCGGGAAAATACCCCTTACCTTGGCAACCAAGTAACCGTAAGACGGATGCGGGTACAGTGTTAAGGCAAAACCCTTCACATACCTAGCACCCGCAGGGAATTGAAGCCAAGAATACCTTGGCAACCAAGTAACCGTAAGACGGATGCGGGTACAGTGTTAAGGCAAAACCCTTCACATACCTAGCACCCGCAGGGAATTGAAGCCAAGAATACCTTGGCAACCAAGTAACCGTAAGACGGATGCGGGTACAGTGTTAAGGCAAAACCCTTCACATACCTAGCACCCGCAGGGAATTGAAGCCAAGAATAACTTGGCAACCAAGTAACCGTAAGACGGATGCGGGTACAGTGTTAAGGCAAAACCCTTCACATACCTAGCACCCGCAGGGAATTGAAGCCAAGAATACCCCGGCAACAAAGTAACTATAAGACGGATGCGGGTACAGTGTTAAGGCAAAACCCTTCACATACCTAGCACCCGCAGGGAATTGACGCCAGGGGTACCTTGGAAGTAAAGTAACCGTAAGACGAGCGCGGGTACAGTGTTAAGGCAAAACCCTTCACATACCTAGCGCTCCGCAGGGAATTGAAACCAAGAAGGATCTTCTGGGCAATGCTTGCGGAAACGGAAATAACATCCCCGCATAGCGGGAACGTCGAGAACTACATTGTTTGAGGCTCCAGGATGGAATTGGTGGTTTTAACATAATTGATCACTATGTTCAAAACTACCAAAACCTCAGGGAGAATCCACACAAGTGGGACTCAACGCTCCTGACTTGCGAGGAGGTTACAGCCTACCCGCATCATACCCAAAGATCAAGCAGGAAACTCGGGAATTTCTACAAGTGACAAGGACTTCCGCGGGAAGAATCCTCATGGAAAACCTTAAAAAAAAAAATAATAAATAAAAACCTTTTTCAAAACCTTTTGCTTAAGTCTAAAAGTTCACCTCACTTTATTAAACACTCATGAGAAGAACATTGGACTGGGGGGACTTGAAGGGGTAGGTCCCAGCAGAGCCCAGTTGGACCCGCAAGACTCACCTTGAAAAGGGACGCCTGCGCAGAAACCAACTGGATCCGCAGGACCAACCATGCTCAGAGACGTGACGTCCTTACGCGCAGTTCGCAAGCTGTTCCCGCAGGAAATGCCTCCCAATGGTGAAGGACTCCGCCTGTTCCCGCAGCTTCGGATACAAGCCATCAGGGAAGGCCACCCGCGCAGCAAGGCTACACGCACAAGGCACTTAGCTCTCAATCACTCAGTGTCACCTGAAGGAATGAGCAAAGCCGGGAACAATCCCGCACAAGGGCGGGAGGGGGAATACTCCCGCCCAAATAAGCCAGTCCGTACGATACGGGAAGATCTTCTGTACTGTACCTGACGAGGTATGGGCAAAAGATCTGACTAAAGATACGACAGCTTATTGACAACAGTATGGCGAGCAGCATGCTCCTGTACTGTATGTCACTATTAGCCGCTGCCTACTCACCAACCACTACCATACCACGTGCATAGCCGGCAGTTGGTGGAAAAGGAATAGTACACAGCAGGCCTGGTCACTATCAGCCGCTGCCTACCCACCAACTACCAGCAGGGCACGTGCGTAGGCCACTGTTGGTGGAACAGGAATACTGTTGCAGCCGGCCACACCTTCTTGGAAACCTACCTTCGGCTATAAATACCACAAATGGTATGATCATCTTATCTTAACACATTACCAACATATCTTATCATATTATACCTGATATCTGCTCTAGCAATCTCTTAATATACATTTATATTTAAAGAGCAATCTAGTCTGATTCTCACGCCGGAGGGTGGTCACAAGGAGGAACCCCCCCTTCTCAGTGACAAGCTCACGGTGTCTGTTTTGCAGGTTATCAGAAGAACCATCTTCTCCGGGTCTAACCCCTCGTGGGAAACATCTATCTAACCCCCAGGTTATCCGTAATCTGCCCGGGGTCCGGTTAGTGTTTCTTCAGCCAAGAAACCCAATGCACAACATTTGATAAACCTGAGGATGAAATTGCTTTAAAGTCATATGTAAACCATAGACTTCAATTGTTGTTTTAGTTTTATACTAATACCAAAGCTTTTTTTTTCCTTTTTTTTTCCTTTTTTTTGACCGATATCATGACAGTACTCATGAATCATGATCAATGTACATGATGGAATTTCATATATTGTTTTACTTAGTTTATAAGCATTTCTTTTCATCCTCAAAAATTGAGTTGTGACCGGTTTTCTTTGACCTTTTGTTTTCATATTTATAAGTCAAATAGTTGACAATTGATCGGTCATAATACCATAGATTACTACTTATGGAGTTGTGGTCTTAAAAGGGAAACAAATTAAGCCAACCAACAATAAATTTAGTCTAGACCAAAAGTACAATTATTTATTTAACCTTAATTAGTTACCAATCTAAAATTATATTTTACCTATTTCATGTAAGATACTATTTATACATTTTATTAGTCATGATGCATCATTATTTTATTTAATGTCTGTCACCTAGAATCTTTTCTACATTTCTTTTATCTTAAGGGGGTGTTTGGTAGAGGGATTTGATTGGGGAGAAATGGAATTAGAAATATTTCTTTTGTTTGTTTTCCACTTTTCATTTCTATTTCTCTTTCTATTTCTCTAAAACTAGAGAATTCCATTTCTCTTTAAAACAAAGAGAAATCCATTTCTCAGCAGCCTCCTCATAGCAAGTCACCACCTCGTCTCCGGCCACCACCTCGTCTCCAAGTCTGCAACCGCCACCTCGTCTCCAAGTCTGCAACCACCACCCCGTCTCCGCCGTTCGCAGTGGTGAACACAGAGATGGTAACCGGTTGTAGGTTGCAGGTGGTACGGGTGAACGGAGATTAGGGTTTCAAGTGGTGGTTCGTGGTAGGTTAGGTTTTTCAGATGGTCGGGTGATTGTGGTCGCAGGTGGGTGACAGTGGTGGTGGAAATCGGCGGTGGTCGCAGGTGGCTTCTGATTATTATCATCATCATCGCCACCACAACCACCACCACAAAATCTCCAAAGAGGCAGTGATGACAGATCTGAGCCTCCTTTTTCTATATCTTATGTTCCAAAAATTTGAATCTTTTTAATTTCTTGTGTATTGTGGTTGAAGAAGGGGATTTGGTGGCGGCAGCCGGTGGTGGTGGGCTGTGGTTGAAGAAAGGGCTGTGGTGGTGGGGCTGGTGGTGGTGGTGGGGCTGTGGTGGTGGTGCTGTGGTGGTGGTGTTGGTGGTGGTGCTGTGGTGGTGGTGCTGGTGGTGGTGGGGCTGTGGTGGTGGGGCTGCGGTGGTGAGTGGTGTCAGGTTGGGTGGAGGTGGGGTTGGGTATGGAAGAATTCTCTGTTTATTTTCTCGTGTACCAAAGAAGAGAAATGATTCTCATTCTCCATACCAATTCTCTTTCTCTACAATTCCATTTCCATTTATATTTTCTCTCCTTTTCCATTCCCTGTACCAAACACCCTCTAAACTCTTTTTTCACATATGTTAGATCACACGTGTTGTGTGTGAAGGAAAACAAAGTCCAAAACTAACCCACGCCCAACACCTCACCCTAGTTTTAAGCAGTTTTGTTATGGGTCATTGTGTACACAACGAGAGTTGTGAGAGTGAATGGAGATAAAATATAATGATTGTAAGCGGGGTTTTTTTTAACATATAGCTCCTGTCTAATTTTCTTTATTACATATTTTTCACATGTTAAATTTTAAATTATATGTTTCTCCTTCTGGTCTTTAATTTTTACCCTTTTATAACTATATGTAAATGCCCCTATGTTTATTTGAGCTTAAGTGAATTTTACATAATTTGACATTTACTTTGATATTTTTTTATAATGTTTTTTATTGTAATTAATGAAACCAATTTAAATAAATTTATTTCGTAATCTACATATAGAAAAGCAGTTGAAATTTTATATATTATATAGCCATATCAGTGCATTTTATAAATAACTACTACGTAATTATTTGATATAATTTAAGGAGGAGATATATGTAAAAATCTTTTTATTCAATATTATGTGATATAATTTGTTGATTTCTCATGTTAGAAATGTTGAACATATAAACCATAGATTTTATTTTTTATTTATTTTAGTGATTAAAAAAATCAACCCCGAATTTATTAGCTTCGATATTTTCGTCTTAAAACTAACTCGGTTTGGGTTTAAATTGGGGATATATGAAATTGTACTATTAAGAAGCGGATATATATAAATTAGTTCATTAAGGGTAAAATAGTCATTTAGTTAGTTAATTTAAATGAAATAGGAATATATGTAAGATATGTGGTTTAGAGAGGGGATATATGTAAATGCCCTCTTTTTTTATCACTACACCACTTTTTGTAAAACTCTCCAATATTAGCTCGAACACCACATGTCGCAAAACGACCATATGTGCTTAGTTAACACTAAACATGGTATTATACTTTAAAAACATAAAAAACTATATATCTTATTGTTGATCACCATTATAATCGTCTCAATATTCAACCCATGAACACGACCCACTTAATACCCTAATCATATGACTTGTATGTTATGGTGAAAATTGTCATATGACACATATGATTTTTTTGATTGATGTGACCACTAACAAATCACACGACCTGTGTGACAATATTTGGTCAGGCCATATAATCTGTATGATGTGACAGGGGCCTGGTGTACACTTTTGGGGTGGTGTTCAAGAAGAGGTTTTTCTGGTTCGACAACCGAAGGAATTTCTAGCACCTCTATAGGAGGTGGGTTGGGAATTGAAAAACTATTGATTCGGGCTGTCATCTTTGCGTGGGAAGTGAAAGTTGAAAAGCAAATCAAATTTGAACATGTTAGGAATTTATAAAACTTAGAACATTCTCATTCAACCCCCCTTATTTATGTGAGAGATAGTTTTATAATTTAGAGAGTGATTTAGGGTGTTATGAGTGAAGAATTTTTACATTTTATAAAAAATAGTGATTTTTCTGTATATTTGAAAAGTTACTGTTCATCCCCTATAATTTTTTAATATATTTTAAAAGTGGTTGTGAGTGAAGGAAAGAGAAAAGGTAATGATACAAGATATAAAAAGTATTATTTACTTAAAATGAAGAGAGAAAATGTTGTGAGTTTTAGTGTAATTTTTTGTTTAGAGATAGAGTAGAGGATGAGAATGCTCTTATAAATACAATTGTTATGAATTAAAAAAGAAAATGAAAGGCAGCACTTTCACTTATATGAATTAAACGATTTAAAACTTAGAAATACAATTGTTATGTTATTATATAATGCATTTGATCTAAGCGCCTATATGTCGTGAAATACTATTGTTATTATACAATTGGCGTCAATGGCATAGACAGAGGTCCTTAGTCCTTCCCTAGTTACCTACCAATGATGAAAAATAGATGTGGGCCCCACATTTTTCACTCACACAGTCTTGTCCTTAGTAAGGGTGACAATAACCAAACCGTTACTTGAACCGAACCAAAAACCAACAAAACAAACCAAAATTAGCCGATAACCGAAAAGTAGATATTGATTACTTTATGTACCCTCGGTTAACCAAAACTAACTGAACCAAACCATTCATATTTTCATATGTTTCTAGTTTTATACATTCATTTCATGTATTTCATCATATTTTATAGTTTATACCACCATTTTTTGTGTATACATCTCCATGTAATGTATATATATCTACATTTCATGTATTTATATCTACAATTCATGTTTTTATGCTTCCATATCATGTATTTTTAAGTAAAATTTTAGCATAAGTTTGATTTTGGTTATTAATCGAAACCTAACAGAAAGCCGAAAAACTAACCGAAACTGAACCGATTAACCGAAAACCGGTAGGTTAATCCGGTTGATGCTAATAACTGAACCAAAATGTGCGCACCCATAATCGACTATGTGTTATGGGAAATGACAATATGAAAGGGACGTTTTGTAACAACTCGGGTTTTCCATATACAAATTTACATCAACTACCTGACCCGTTTTATGTTCGAGAAATTTTAACAACGAAAAGTAAGCACGTTTATCAAGACATTATTATAAAATTTATAATTGTTTATAGATTTATTTAATATATATAGTTAACTTGGGAAAATATACATTTATAGCCCAAAAATAAACTTTAATCCTTTAATGTTTCCACCTTCAATCTTCAAGGACTGAATTGCAACTTCTGTATAATATCTTATTAATTCATTTGGTCCCTGACCCATAACCAGTGACCCGTAATCCATTAACCCGAAACCCGTGACCCGTTTAGTTGCTTGAACCACGATCTTCGTTCTAAACTAGGTATTAAATCGTGTTTATGATTATTATTACTATTTACGGCCTAACCGTTTTCGTTAATTAAGAAACAAGATCCAATGCATTATATATTGTGATATTAATAAACCGTCTTAACCTAACAAACGATTATATGCTCTAGAACTCACCATAAATCAATTGCTCTCATCTGCACCCTCTGTATAACTGGACGATCAAAATCCCTAACCTTAATTGCATTTTTTTTGCTGTAATCTTCTGACTGATTCTGTTCTTGCCGCCGGCGACAGGTTTGACGTTCTCTTTGATTTCAACATCAATCGAGGTAATTAAAACATGATCCAATTCGCATAACGTCGTTTAACAATAACCCTAACGTTAATTGAATAAACATTGAAAGGATTTATCAATTGCTTCGGCTAGGGTTTATAATCAAATATGGGTTAATCAATTTATGTATATAATAATTAGTTTACAGTCTTTAAACAACTGACACACCAGCACAGGTGGATGGGGTGTGTGTGTGTGCGTGTTAGTACAACGAACCGGCCATAGGCGCGGGTTCGAGTCCCAGCCGGCCAAATTCTTTTTGGCAATTTTTTTAAACTTCTTTTTAATTGGTTATAATATATTATAATTAATATTACATATTAAATAAACATTATTTATTTAAACCAACATCATAAAGCTAGACGTTTTTGTCAATTGATCTTGTTACAAGTTTTCATGTATATATATATATAGGGTTGAGTTCAATGGAAAAATCATATTAGTGTGACAAGTTGGAGAAATTCCTTTGAACCAATCAAAAATTTTCTTTTAATTAATTGCAAGAGTATAATGGTAAAGATTAAAATGTTTACATATGGTAAGTTTTAAATTATGGAAGTTTTACAATGAATTAACTTTTTACAATTTTACTTATTTGTTTATTAAATTAACAATGTATACTGATTCATTTTTTATTCGTATTACATTTCTTATTATTTTGATATAAGGCATATTTCACGTAAAATCCACTACACCATCCTACATATCAACTAAACGCGTTCACCTTGGGCAGGTAGATTATTTTCTTTCCAGTTCCCACAAACATACTTTGTTAAATAGATTATTATGAATAAAGACACATTACTGGTGCAATTTTTTTTCACCTCATAGCATTTTATATGATTATCTAATCTTCTTTAATGTTGTGCTTTTATCATTATTAAAAGTAATAGTTGACAACATAAACAACCAACGTACGTTACATTAAATGAAACAAATACATTGAAATTTAACTATGGTCAATTTATTAGTTCAAAGTAACACTAAACACCATAAAAGTAACTTGTATAACCAAGTTAACCAATTCTTCAAAACTTTCTGAAAGTCACGAATCAAGTTCTCAATCAACGGGTGATGTCGGTGATCCCGAACTTAGAAAACATAAATCTCTTCATCACTAGCCTACACATAACCAATACACAATTTTCAGATAAAACCCTACACAACTTATAGAATAATCCTACACAACATACTTACACATATCATTATGTACACTTAAATTAATACCTACACAATTTGCAAAAATATTAAAAAACACTACACTATGCTCAGTTAATACCTACATAATTTTTAGAAAAAACTTACACAATTTAAAAATAAAATAAAAAAAACAAATACCTATATGTAGAAAACCAATACATAGTTTTTAGATAAACCCTACACAATTTACAAATAACATAATATATACTTAAATTTACAACTACATATCCTATACGTTATTCTATTTATTTATTTATATATCGATTCTCATTTGTTATTTATATTTTTTATTTTTCTTATTGTATAAATTGTTAGTTTTGTTATTTGTATACCTATATCCATTATTGTTTATTGTTTATTTTTTTTACTTTTTTGTGTTTTATTTTGGTTTTAATTTTTAATCACATTAAATATATAAAGATATATTATTTAATATGTAGATTGATTCATATTAAAAAAATTGTTGCCTATAAGTTCATGCTTTACAATTCAAAATTTTTATGTTTTTGTTGCATAAAAGCATGTGTAGGTTGTATGCACAAATATATTTTGGCAAAACACCGTAACCACACATACTATGCATTGACAAAAGAAAATATATCAAACGAAACATGTCATTATAAAAAAACAAGTAATGCATTCTGTTTTAGGTATATCATTAAAGTATTTGTTATCATAACAACGTAGGGATAAACAAATATAATGAATTCTATGTCGGTTTATTATTTTAGTGTATGTTTATAATATCAGTGTAGGAAAAAATAACAAATGTATTCTATGTAGATTTATCATTAAAGTATAGGTTAATCATAACATTGTAGGAACACATTTGCAACTATGTAGGCTCTACGTCAACTAATGTTGGTAACTCCATCATGTTTGCATGTGTGAAGTCTACATATCACATTGTATAGGAGTTTGTATAGGTGGTCAATTGGTTCAGAGTCAGTGTAGGAGTCTGTGTTCCTTATGTAGGAATATGTATTAACAAATGCATTTTTGTAAACTGGTGTATATTTATATCAGAGTCAATGGGATTCTCTTTGACATTTATGAGTTTCTATATTTATTATAACGAAATTACAGCCCTACCCTTTTCTATTAAAATCATATACATATTATTACAAAAATGCCATAATCAATGTAGGCCTTTAATCACTATATCTAATGGCCAGGATTCATTTCTCCAATTTCTCACTTTAATTTTATTTCTCCACTGAACCGTCCCCTATATATATCATATATGTATATATGTATTTTACTAATATTAAACCAACAATTATGTGTGTGTGTGTATATATATTATATGTATGCATTATTTGTTTTAAGCAAAACCATAATAAACGTATTTAACATGTTAAAACATGTTAATTATATTTTTACCATCGGGTTTCATTAAAGATTTTAAGATATAAATTTTACGATAATTATATATTTAAACTGTTATTATTATAATAGATCTCAACTTATATTTATTCAAACTAATTATTTGTAAGTTCGATTATACGATAAACAATGATTTTTTTTTATCATTAAACGACAACAATAATCCGTAGAGATCAATCATTCAATCCATAACGTATCAATCGTAATTGTAACTCAATCCACATCGAAATCCTAAATTCATTACACGTATTATGTCATTTATAATTCCTTCATAATATTATTTAATTAGGATTCTTGGTAACTCTCGAAGAGGGTGATTATCGCTTTCTCGTCGTATTCATTCCCATTTGGCTTATTCAATTAGGTGAGTTCGATCATTCCCTTTTTTCTACACTGTTTTCAAACGTTTGGGGGACATATGTGTACTTATTCATATTTTCTATCATATATCTATCTCAAACAATCGCAAACATGATCATTGTGTGTTGTATCAATTAAATGCTATTTGCTAATTGCTATTTGTTTAAGTGGGTTTGTATTTTATCAAGTCTTGGATTCTCATTAGTATGATCATACGACCGTCTTAGTAACCGGAGCCCGATTCGCTTGGCAAAGGTAAACCGACAATTTTAGTCATTGTAATCAATGCCCGATTCACTTGGCAACGATTCATTAGCACACTAGCGTGATTTGGTTATATACATGTTTGTTAGGATTTGATTGATTACTATCACATGGTTGGTTTGCATATTTATCACTTATCATTTATCAATTATCTATCATATATATATATATATATTATTTGTTGTGTCAAAATTTGTGATTATCTCACTCAACGTGTGTTGTTGACAAAATTCCATTTTCTACGCATATGCAGGTTGTTTGTATTGAATATTGAAGTTGGACATGTAGACAAGACCTTAGGATATAATCAAGATAATCATAGTTTAAGTTTATATTTATACATTTAAATTGTTTGTTGTATTTGGATTTTGTGTAGATTATTTGAATAAAATAATTAATTAGATATTGTCATTTTATTCAATGATAGTATCTTCGAGCTGTGAGCAATCGGATCACGCCCCGGCATTTCCGCCTTAGATTGGGGTGTGACACATTTCTCGACATATAGGAGCTTTCTTGACATGTAGGCGCTTTCTTGGCAAAGAGGCTTTCACATTCAATACCAAGTTGGATGTGTTTGATGAGGTAAACTACGAAATGTAATTGTGGGTGAAATAGAGTGAAATGGCATTATAAAATTGGCATAAAGAACAAATGGCGGGGCCAAAAGAGGGGTCGCGCCCACTATGGTGGTCACGAAAATAGGGCATCACCCTTTCATACCAAGCATGTGATTGTGTTGTCATGAAATGCCTCCAATGTGGTTTCACGCCGTCTTTCATGCTAACTTTTATGTGTGTTTACTTATTATTATTTTTTTTGTTTTATACATTTTTATATGTTGTTTTGTACTTTTATGTATGTCATTACGGTACTTACGATCTATCTAAAATTTTCAATATAAAAACTGAAAATCTTTGTAATTTTAAGGATTATCGACGTACCTTATTGCTCAATTGCCTTCTCTTTCAATGTATAAAAAATATTGTAAATGATGGAATCATATATATTTTTTTCACTTAATTATAAACCATTTATTTTCGTTCTCAAAAATAGAGTTGTGAAGGTTTTCTTGGACCTTTTGTTTTCATATTTATTGGTCAAATAGTTGACCGTTGATTGGTCAAAATACCTACTTGTGGTTGTGGTCTTAAACGGGAAACAAATTAAGCCAACCAAGAATAAATTATGCTAGACCAAAAGTACAATTATTTATTTAACATTGAGTAGTTACCAATCTATTAGTATTTCACCTATTTCATGCATAGTACAATTTACACATGTCATAATGCATCATTTTTAATTTACTTTTTTTTTTGGGGTAAAATTTAGCACATGTCACCCCTGGAATGATTTTTACGTTAGTTACTTTACGTTAAGCTCTCTTTTCACATATACTAAACACAAAAATAATTTGACTTGTTAAACAATTCCAATTCGGTAATAAGTTAACTGCCATCACACAAATGAAGATTTTGTTTTGACTTTTGAGTTAACCAGATAAACCGTCCGTGACTCTTTCATTTGTCAGCCGATACCTTTTCAGGGAAACGGAACTCATAAAAGAAATATGTTAAAAAAACAAAGCATAAAATGGAATTGTCATTAGATATCATTAGATCTTTCATCACATCAAAGTTACATAAGAGTGCAAACAATCATCACTAATTAAAGATTAAAAAATAAAGTAAAAAACACATATTCCCCTAATTCTAGAATCTTAAAACATTTTAACTAACTTAACTAATTTATGGTTTTCTTGATGGGTTTGTCACACACAACATCAAGCAAAACAGTACTCTTGCATTTAGGACACTTAGGGTACTCTCCAGCAAGCATGACATACATCAAACACCTCGGGCATCCGGCGAGCATCATCGAAGTTGTTTCTGGGCTGCTTGAGTACCGAAGCTCCACCATATCATCTTGAACTTGCTCCAATGACACACATGAGTTTGCAGGGGACACGTTGATTGGCGAAGACCGGTTTGGTGATTCGGTCACCGGCCAGCGAGTTTTCGGTGGCGATAGGTTCAGCTTAAGGTCAAGCTTTAGTCCATCTCTATCCTCAGTTCTTCTACTCATGATTCCTGAACACATCAAACATGAAATATGTTAAACCTTTGAGAAACAAACAACATGATCATATGACATGTGTGTACCTTAAATTTAAGGTACCTTATATACCTTAACTTTGGTAGCTTTTGTCGGGTGATAAAAGTATAAAACAAGACAATACTAGAAGTTAGATGGGTAATGGGTTGTTTGTGAGGCTATTTATAAGGGCTTTTGTGTGGGTGGTTGTTTAAAGGGGTAGAAGAGTAATTAAATGATTGAGATATCCCAATCATTCTTGGTGTGTAATTAAAACTTTCATGTGTGAAATTAAAGGGAAATAAATAGTGAATGTAGCAATTATTCATTGTTTAGGCATTTGTCACTCTTAAACCATTCTTGGTGTGTAGTTATCATTTTCATGTGTCAAATTAATATCTTGTTTGTTTTAGTTGTGGTATGGGTGATAGAATTATTTATTTATGATTCTACATTACATGAATATAGTCACATTTGGGTCAGGGGTGGCTCAACATTTTTATTGCTCATGAATTAGTGGTAGTTTTAGTGATGTACAACTAATCTCCATCCTTTGGGTGGTTTAGTAGAAATGCGCAAATACCACTCTTCAAGAGGCGTTTCATTTTTCAAGGTGCTAAATTTTATTTATTATTCCTCTATGAGTACGTTTGGTTTGCTGATTTTTCTCAAAAGAATTAGAATTTGTCAAAGAATTGGATTTTGAAGAAATTGAAAAGATCCTAATCACCGATAGTGTTGGCGGTCCATTAACAAAACCTTTAAATAACTTGAGTTGACAGGGTTTGGGAAGTCTTGGGTTCAAGTACCATCCAACAGATGACAAGAAATTCGCCATTCAAAAAAGAAAATCCCAATCATTTTTGGTGTGTAATTATGACTTTCATGTGTGTAATAAAAGGGAAAGAAATAGTGAGTATAACAATTATTCAGTTCTTAGGCGTTTGTCTTCCATTAACTATACTTTGTGTGATATTATAACTTTCATGTGTCATAAATTTCTTGTTTCTTTAAGTTTACGGTACCGGTACCGGTGGTGAATTATTTGTTTATGAAGCGAATATAGTTTGTCCCGCTACTATAAATCACATCTAGCCATCTAGGTCTGGTTCATACGCTAGATGACTTAACATTTTAGATTTAACATTTTAGATGAATAAAGCGAAATAAATAGTTGATTGTTACAATTCAAGTGGAGAAAGATTAACTTATGATGTAGTCTTGTAGATGAGCAAGATGATTGATGACTTAGTGCCTTAGTGGTAGCTCTATTGCTCGATGAAGTAGAACTAATCCCCTCCACTCTAACCTTTGGGTGGTTTGGTAGAAAACTAGTTATACATTATTGATACCCATGTTAATTGATTTTTCCAAGCCTCAACTTTTTAGGAGGCGTTCATTTTTCATAGTCGTGAAATTCTACTTATGATTTCTATAAGGGTGCATTTAGTTCGCAGAATTTTCTCAGACAAATTAAGAGTTATTAAGAGTATTGGACTTAAAAAAAGTAGAATTTAGAAGAGTTTGAATCTATGAAAGAATTTTTAAGTTTGTAATGAATTTGAGTTACTGAATATTTATAAATAAATTAAAGTCTATCACTATTGCCACCATCTATCTGTTGTCGTCGCCCCAACAAATCCACCCTCACCGCCATCCCGACCACCCACCCCAGGCCTCTGGTAATGATCATAGTGAGTGGATCATATCGAGTTGGGGTTGTTCATATAGCTTGAAGCCTACTTAGAAATAGTTTGCTTGAAAGTGATTCGATTGTAAATGAGACAACTTGGCTTGGTTTGTAAACGATCAAAGTTCAACCTTAACTTATGTACCACTCGGTTCGGTTAGACTCTTGAACAACCCTAGATATGGGCCACTGGAATATCCATGCTTTCATTTTGCTATCTAACAAGCAAGAATAACCACCTCAAACAAAACATTTTTATCCGTATTCCAAGTAAATAAAAATAGGTGCACCAAGCAACATAAATTCTGACTCATTTTGTATGTTGTACAACTACCATATTGCATGTCTAGTTTCATTATAGGATCAAATCCATACAGAATCTTAATAACTATAACAGAAAATACCAAATGTTATTAATTACTAACGGTCATCCACCGATACTGAAACCTAATTATTTGCCATTAAAAAAATCTATAGCTACCAATATTCAAAAATCATTGAGGCAAGTCCAATGTACATGTATTGATGCCAAATGCACAAGCCTTTAAATCCACATTGTTTGGTCATCAAGCATTAACTTGTAGCTACCAATATATATGCATACATTAACACCAATTGTATAGTACACCCTATAATAAAGCTCTAGCTAAACGCTTTAAATTACAAAATTAAATTTCTATCGATTCCAACCACACTCTTATTTGAATTCTTTATGATGAACATTACTATAGAGGGGAGGAGGGGTAGAGGACGACCGAAATTGACTTGGGATGAGAGGATTAGGCATGATTTGATAGACCTAAACCTCTCCGAGGACATGGTTGAGGATAGGAATTCGTGGAGAAGTAGAATTAAAGTTAAGGATTTTTAGAGAGAATTGAATACCTTAGGGCTTAGACTTAACTTATTTAGGTCACTTACCATAATGGTATTTCCCTTACATATTTTATTATTATTATTATTATTATTATTATTATTAGCTTTTATATTGCGGTTAAACTGTGACCTTATTATTAATATTATTATAATTAGTAGTAGTTTTTTATATAACTGTTAAACTTTGATTTCCTTTTTTTTGCTTCATACACATGTTCTTAGAGCCGAGGGTCTCTCTGGAAGCCACCTCTTTATTCCTTTGGATAGAGGTACGGTGTGCCTACATCCCACCCTCCCCAGACCCTACCTATAGCTCTGCTGTCGGTAGGATTTTACTGGGTATGATTGATTGATTGATTGATATGATGAACATTCAGTTTCAATTATGTATTATCAGCACAGAGTTATTTAATTTATATAGTCTTTTTCAGGTTTCTTTTATCTCTCATATAAAAGTTTATATGAATTTTCTTTCACAATTTATTTAACAAAAATAATAACATTTTATTTAAGGCAAATTGGATTTTAATAATCCCAACTTAGAAAATAGCTGCCATCGGTCTCAACTTTCACACTATTTGTTTTCATTGGACCTCCGTTAAAAAAAACTTAACGGCGTCACGTTTTTTCCAAATTTCAAATTGATGTTTTAAGGCTTTTGATTGGAATGAGAATATGAATCGATTGATGGAAAACTTAACTCGAAACGGTGCTCCAAGCAGCTTGATTTTTGTTAATTAAAAGTTTAAACACCGGAATTGAAGCATCCTTTAGTCGTTTGGACCACCATTTTGAGATAAATTTTATATCAATCGTGAAAGTTGCAACCAGTGACAGCTACTTTCTAAGTTGGGATTATTATCGGCCAACTGAATTTAGTTGTGATTATTAAAATACAATTTGCCTTTTTTTAACTAAAGTTTTATACCATTTTATCAAATCCACAAAAATAACAATTTTCTTTTAGTTTTTACATATTTACTCAATTTATCGTCGATGCATATCTAATCGTTTATTTGTTTACCTAATTACTTCGTTGTTACAGTTAAAAAAAAACTAAAGTTACTTCGTGGTTATAATAAATCTTATATGTTTATTCTTTAATAAATATTATAATTTTTTGAAAACTAGATAACTTTTTAGAAACCAAAAGGGCATTCGGTCTAATAGTCTCAATATATTGGATGGATAAAGTTTTTTCTTTCTAATTGATGATCAAATTCCTATGGGTGACAATAATAAATTTTAAAAGCTGTTAAAGAAAGATAACTTTCTACATCCTTTTATTTATGTATCTCAAAATCCATCTCACTAGTGGAGTGGAATCATTCGGTGATACTACATGCTGTTGTATATGAAAGATGAGAAGCATGACCCTTTTACAATAAAGGGTCTCCGTTAATTGGTTTATAAAAGAAGAAATAAAAAGATATAGTTTCCTTGAGTAAAATATAGGGGGAACTAGTGGGGGATCGCGAAACATGATGTTTGTTTTCTTTTGAAATTAATTTTGTAAACAGGTGTGCATGTTGTATCTAGTTTAGTATCTTGCTAGTCTAGTTGTTGGTTCTTTCAACACAACTGGCCGTTAAAAAAAGAAAAAAATTCCCAAAAATAGCCCCTTGAGAGAGATGCCAAAAATGTCCCCCACCCCTTTTTCGAGTCTGCAGATTTGTCCCTAACCTATCTCGTCGCCAACGATGTGTTTAGATAATTCTGACGACCTGTTAGTAAGCCAATAAGAGAAAGACACGTGGTCGGAAGTGGTTGTCGGAGACATGTAATGTCAATTCAACCATGCGCTTGCACACGTAATGCATCATCGGCGACATGCTATTTTAATAGGTCGCCGACGCTAAGATACGCGAAATTGATCGGCCATAACATACTATCGGCGATGGATATTGGCCTATTCCGACCACGTGTCTTTCTCTCGGCTTACTAACACGTCGTCGGGACTATCTATACACATCGCATGCGACGAGATGGGTTAGAGACAAATTTGGAAACTCGAAAAAGGGGAGAGATTTTTGAAATCTCTCTATAAAAGGGAAATTTTAGGAATTTGCCTTAAAAAACATATTTTGTTACATTCAATAATGTGAAAAGAATGTTGTTAAATTGGATTGAGTAAACTGCGGTTTTTTCCCTGACATTTGTCCAAATCTATGGTTTTAGTCATAGTTTTAAATTTGTGATTTTTGTCCTTGTGGTTTCATTTCACTTGCAATTAAACCCGAATTCACTAATCCAGTTAAGTCTGGTCGTTAAAACCATCAGCGTGTCCTTCACGTGAGAGACATTTTTGTCCTTTTACTTCCCAAATAAACCCCAGTCTTAATTCATAAGCCCCCTCACATGAGGGGTAGTTTGGGAAAAAAAGGACAAAATTGTCCCTCACGTGAAGGACACACTGATGGGTTTAACGACAGGCTTAACCGGATTTCAGAATTTGGGTTTTTTCGCAAGTAAAATGAAACCGCATGAACGAAAATCACAAATTTAAAATTATTAAACTAAAACCGCAGACTTTAGCAAACCACATAAACAAAAACCACATATCACTCAATTTGATAAAATGTTTTGTCTTTTTCTCCTTTAATCAAAGTCTTACCGATAAACAGTGGTGGATATATTTCTTCATGAAATTAAAGTATTCCACCAATGGCATTTACCTTCTAAACATACATATTTTGGAATTTGCTTTCTTCTCATCACGTGACTCCTGCTCCAATCACGTGTGTAAACTTCAACTATCAGATTAGATTTCAATGGCAGTGTGTTGTTATTAGCCACCATGAACTATTAAAGATAGCAACATGTTACTTACCATGATTCATTAACCTTGAATCTCAATACACCTGAGCAATTAACCTTTTTCTGGTTATCAACCTAAATTAAAGACACAAACAACCAACTACTAATATAATTGCATACATTGATTAACAACACAATTATACGAGCACCAACCCTTAGCATGCACTTAAGGTTCGAATCGAACATAAGTTGATTATGCTATATTACGCAATCCACAGTTTTGACACATTAAGTCCTAAGTCGTGTTAGTGTACTATTGACTAGCAACTTGAAAAACCGAAAAAGCAAGAAAAAAAATATTATGCCAAGAAAGTTGGGTACAATATTAATCCACAAATTATCTTATATTTGCTTCTTTTAAAAAAAAAATCTTCAAAAGATATTATACAACTCTATAACAAAGGAGCTAAAAGGGAAACTATAACACCCACAAAATTTTGGTCAAAATTTGACAAAATTTAAAAGTGAAGGACCAAAAATATTCATAAGATAAGTACTGGAAAAAATAAAGTAAATAAATGAATGAATGTTTATATTAAGGAAAATAAGTATGGAAACTCCATACCACATGGAAAGTAGGAAAGAAATGAAAGCATTTTATAAGGAAGGAGTTTTCCATGGTAATGTTCTTATGTGGTTAACCACTCTCACTAGTCCTAGTGGAGGGTGCGAAACACCTGACGCGCACGGGCTTGGGCGATGGGCACGATGTGGCGCTTTGATGGCGCACTTTGCACTTCGCACGCTCGCATCGCCGCGAGCCGCATAAGGGCCGGTTTAGTATTTTTGAACTGTGGAAGATAGACCAAGAAGCAACATGATACTAAAGTTCAAGGACTAAAAATAAAAATTCTGATTTCTAGACCCATCGCGCTACGCGATGCAGTTTCCCATGAGTTCAGAAAAAGGGGCGTCATGCTACGCGATGGTCCAGAAGGAAGGGGGTATCGCGCTGCGCGATGACCTGGTTAAGTAACCGGATCAACCACGTGGCAACCTCTGGTGGATCGCGGTGTCGCGCTACGCGATGGCCACGGGAAAAACCCCATCGCGCTACGCGATGGTGGTCAAAACTTTGCCTATAAAAGGGGGCTACGGGTTTGAAGCATTCTCATCTCATTTTCACACTCACTTTCACACACACAACCTTGGGAGACGTGCCCGACTCGTGTGAGGTTCCGTGGTTCCGATTTCTTGTAATTCGTGCAAGAACTGAAGTTTTAATGACCCGTAGATGTATTAAGCGAGTTCGAAACAAGGTTCTGACGGTTTAAGCTTCAGTTCGTGATAAGGAAATAGAAGTGCTGCCCGCGCAAAGCTTAGGCAAATAAAATACCCGCATAAGGTAGGAGTTCTGCTTAAGTTATTATTTTATTATTATTATTTTATATGGCTTAGACCTTACTCAGGAATATAGTCTATATACCTTGATCAGATAAGTAATTGTAATAAGCTTTCATAAGATAAGATTATGGATAAAATATTATTCTTTATTATTATGTAAATATATTTCTTATGAAAGAAGAAATTAAATATATATATATATATATACGTTTCTTCACGATAAAGAAACGTAGTATACATATGTGTTTTCTAAAAAGAAAAGAACATCAACGTAAAGGCTATGTAAATAGACTAAAGGTTTAAAGCTAGATTTATAGATCTAGTTATTTATGAAATATTATTCTCGTACTATAGATCCGAGATAAAGATCAGACAATTATCAGTGAGACACTTTGATTATAAGGTGAATACGTCCAAACCTTTTTATAGTGTGAAATATGTTATGACGTGAATACGTCTAACCTTTTGTGAATGTTTTATGACGTAAATACGTCTATGTACTATTTTAAAGATATTTATTTACTATGGAGGGTTATCCATAGATAAAGAGTTAGAAAAGATTTTATATGAGGATTGGTACAAATCCTCTATGTTTATGAAATGTTTACTCTTATAAACTATGGACTGTTATCCATATGTAAAGAGTTATGAAAGTATTTGCATGAGGGTTGGTTCAAATCCTCTAAAAACGTTTTGATACAAGGTAGTACTAAACACTCAGGCTAAAATAAATGTGTCTGGATTCATTCATATATGATTTGTAGTGGTCCACTACAAACATACTGACAATGAGACAAGTGACTGTCTCTAGGGCGAGTGAAGTCCGATTATATGGTCTATTGGTATTTTTAGTTCCGATGAGATGGGATGAGGCCCATTGAGTTGTTGAACACTATTGGTGTTGTATTATAACGAAAGTGATTTTGTATATGATTATATTATGATGAATTATGAAAATCTTTTTATTGAGTCACCGTTATTCACCAGCACATAGCTGACATATTTCCCCCCCACATTTCAGGGAAACAGTAAAGGTAGAACAGACAAGCAAGCCAGATTAGAAGATTGGGGACATAGTCATTAGAGGTGATCTGATGGCTCATATGTTTTAATTAAAACATTATGAAGAATCATATTTTAAAATGACAGGTATTTGAAATATCAAAACGGGTATTAAATTCCCGAGATTTCATTATAATAATATTTTATGACTTCCGCTAAAAGAACTTAACTCTGATATATTTGCAAAACAGGTACCAACTATTGGTCATGCGCCTAAGCCCTAGGCCGGGGTGTGACAGAAACACACCAACATTACATCACCAATAACGGAACTTATATACATTGTTGTTTTGTATAGAAATCAGAGCCGCCTCATCCTTTTCGAAAGTTTGAAACGCATAATAAAATTGAGGCCTTTTTATGAGAAAAAATGTTTTCAATCCTATAACCCTCATATTGTTATCTAGGGTTAAGTTATAATCCTACACGGTCGCCTAAATCTAGTAAGGATAAAAAGACACAATGGATCGTACATGTAACACAATGTTGAGCAATATAACGTAATTGCGAGGGAAAAAAATACAAAACGTCTAGAAAAAAAAGACAAAATTACGAAAATAAACAAAAACTTAATGATAAATAAAAATACACAGTGATCTAAACAACAAGTCTAAAATCTACAAGCTTGAAAACAAGACCCGAAAACCTAAAATCTTATATCGTAGAGTTCAACAAGGCGGTTCAAATGCCGTTAACTTGAGTTCAATCGGAGTTCGTTTGATATCCTTCATACGACTCATAGTTTTAGAAGACTATGCATTTGAACTCAACCCTTAGACTACACGCTATGGGCGCTGAAGGAGGGGGAAAAGGGAGCCGAATGAGGGGGGAACACCGCCGGAGGGCGCGGAGGAGGGGGCGTGGAGGGCTGGGCTTCTTGTTGGTGCATTTTGTGACCGTCGCTATGCAATTCTGATCAGCGGAAACGAAGTACGAAGTTAGAACAACTTCGCCATAGGCGAAGTTATAACAACTTCGCCGTAGGCGAAGTTGTAACAACTTCTGCCATAGGCGAAGTTAGAATAACTTCGCCATAGGCGAAGTTATAACAACTTCGCCTACTGAAGCCCAGGCCCGAGAATGTTTTATATATATATACGTGTGTCTTGTTTAGGTTTAGTAATCCAGAAAGTTAGAGAGTTTTGTGTTACAGTTCATTTGTCTAGAGAGAAACCGAGAGGGTCAGTCGTGTTTTCTGTTTGGTTACGGTATGTAACGTGTTTTGATTATTATATAAGAATCTGCAGATTTGATTATCCCGTTCTTGTATTTGTTCGTGTACGTGTTCGTGTTCTTCATCTTTACACCAATAAACGAGTCTAGGAGGATTCCGCACTCCTAGACCTCGTGCGGATCTCGTATCGATCGGCGACGCCCCGGGGGGACTTACATGTGGTATCAGAGCCTTAGGCTCTTATGCTATGGTTCGAGATCTGCGTTTTGGTGTTTCTGGCACGAATCTGATGTGTTCTTGGCTGAACAGCGCCGCAGGCGAAGTTATGGGGTTCGGGCGAAGTTGTCGCTTAAATTTTAGGGTTTAGGCGAAGATATAAGGTTAAGCGAAGTTATCCACAACTTCGCCTACCTCACAAGTTCGCTTATCAGTCAGGCGATGTTATGGAATAGGCGAAGTTATGGACAGGCGAAGTTGACTTTAGGCGAAGTTAACGAGAAAAAAAAAAGTGTTTTGGAGTTTTCGTCTGTATGGCCAGGTGTACACGATTATTGTGAGACCGGAGATGTTGTTCCGTCAACGAGTGAAACTTGTTATCTCTGGGTCTTACGTGTGAACAAATACGTGTCAACTCTGGATATGGAGTTGAGTTTGTGAATGGGATATTGATTGAAACTGGATATTGACACATATTTGGGTGTTTGTGGGCAATGAAATTGTTGTTGTTCGAGGTTGACCAACTGAAGAAAGTCAAATTGAACTGAAGGTTTTTGTCATTACTGGATTGCGGTCGGAGCATATTATTTATGTTATTTTCAAGGCGTTCGAGAATTGGATCCTGAAACGTGATGCTTATTTTTTAGAGTGAAAATTCTGGAACAAGTTGGATTTAATCGGGAACTAAAGTGTTTATGTTCTTGATCGTTATCCCTGGTGATTGAAGATGCTTCGGATTAATTAATGGTCATGTGTTAGATTCTGTCAAGGTGGTTTTGTGATGAAATTGATCACTTGATGTTGAGTAGTTGAAGATTAAACCTTATCGTATGCCGACGAGTTGGTGAAGTTGTGGAGGAAGCCCAACTTCACGTGTTGGTGAAGTCAGATGGACTCACGTGATTGGTTGAGATGATCTATTGGCACGAGGATGCATGCATTTCAAAGACCTCAATCGTTATAGTCGGAGAAGCTTACACTGAAGGGAAGATCTGATATGGAAGACGCTGGGTGATTGGTAGATTTGTGAAGCTACATGACAGATTCAGACACGGCTGGTTGACTGCAAACAGAAGATCATCAGTTAAGAGGGGGACTGTTGGTGCATGTCGTGTAACAGATGATCTTTTGTGTTTGTTAGAATTGAGAGCAACGGTCAAAGGGGAGACTGTTGGTGCATTTTGTGACCGTCGCTATGCAATTCTGATCAGCGGAAACGAAGTACGAAGTTAGAACAACTTCGCCATACGGCGAAGTTGTAACAACTTCTGCCATAGGCGAAGTTAGAATAACTTCGCCATAGGCGAAGTTATAACAACTTCGCCTACTGAAGCCCAGGCCCGAGAATGTTTTATATATATATACGTGTGTCTTGTTTAGGTTTAGTAATCCAGAAAGTTAGAGAGTTTTGTGTTACAGTTCATTTGTCTAGAGAGAAACCGAGAGGGTCAGTCGTGTTTTCTGTTTGGTTACCGTATGTAACGTGTTTTGATTATTATATAAGAATCTGCAGATTTGATTATCCCGTTCTTGTATTTGTTCGTGTATTTGTTCGTGTACGTGTTTGTGTTCTTCATCTTTACACCAATAAACGAGTCTATGAGGATTCCGCACTCCTAGACCTCGTGCGGATCTCGTATCGATCGGCGACGCCCCGGGGGGACTTACACTTCTTCTGGACGACCGGCGTGGAGGAGGGTGGGGTGGACCCCTTCTTTCTCCTTCTCTCACACACATGCATATATATATATATATATATATATATATATATATATATATATATATTGGGGCGCCCAAGAGGCTTTAAACTATAGCGGGACGGGCTTCGAAGCCCCGTGGCATTGACGTGGCACGGTGGAGGAGCTTCGATGCCCCCCACCATAACAGATAACCTTATTATTTATGTGTATGCATAATTATGGACCACAAAAACTATTGTCAAACAATTTCTAAATCAAAATTAGCTGCATATAATTTGTAAATTTATAGAACTTTAGACCATAGGGAAATGGCGGCTAAAGCGTTTGCTTTATTTTGCTCTCATTTGAGTTAGCTTGATTGAGACACTTCTAGGTATAGACCAAAAATTTACATAACCATTTGCATATATTAAGGTATATTGGTTTTTATTAATGTTAACTATTTATTGTTTTTTGGTCACTGTCGATCCTAATTAATGAACTGGCTATTGACGGTCTTAAGTTTTAATGTATTTGTTCATAATGGTCCGCGACTAACAAAATCCTAATGACGTTAGTTTCAAGTCGTCAGAAAAGTCAAATTTGTTGCCGGAAAACACCACGTGAACATTGCAAACACCACCAATTGACTCATCGCCAACCAACCACCACCACCAACGGATTCCGATGATGGTTCTAGGTTTCTGGCGACCTTAATAATTGGGGCTTTTACTAGAAAAAGGTTCCTAAAGGTCCGATGCAAAGTTACCAAAATGTTTGGGACGAAAATGTTGAGTTTTCGAGGAAATATTGAGTTTTTCGGCCAAAAATGTTTTTCCGGCGATCTGAAACTAACGACGTTAGGATTCTGCTAGTCGCAGACCATTAGGAACAAATACGTTAAAATGGGACCATCAGTAACCAATTCGTTAGTTGGGACCGGTAATGACCAAAAAACGATAGTTGAGATTAATAAAAATCAATATACCTTATTTTAAATATGAAATACAAGGAAGCTATACAACAATAAACCACCTATTATATTTTAAATTTTAAAAGCTCTGTATACAAATATTTATATGTGTCAAATAATTCATTTATAAAATCGGTTACCTTATATCCGCGCACCTGTAACCGTGGAAAGTAAATACTCATATATTTTCAAGTATACATACAGTTAATAAAGCATGTGTGCAAAACAAAAAGAACCGGCTTACTAATTTAATAATAGTGGTAGACTGGTAGTTGTTTTCTTTTTGATGATGGATGAGAAAGGTTGAAAACATTTAGTTTTTTAGTTTTCTATTTAATTTTAGAATTGCACACAGACAGAATTGTACACACATTTTGTTCTAACTAGGATTCAACCTATGCGCGCGCTGCGATGAAGGACTCACCGATAACTCAGTCGTACGTGTCGGTTCCTTACGTGACCAGTAAGGTACGCTACTGCAACTCGTTATATATATAGCCACCGTAAGAATAACCTAAAAATAAGTTCGTAATATGCCTAAAAAGTATCTCCAAGTGTGTTTTTTTATTTATTATTTAATTTAGGAAAAATAGTGTTATTTAGGAGTAGTTTAGTTTACCATTCCAAATAACAACAACAACAACAACAAAAATTAAATGTTTTTTTATGTAACTAAAATTCTATTATTGTTTAAAAAAATTAATTAAGTTAAGTTAAATATAAATAAAACAATTAAAAGTTTACTTATTAAATAAATAAGAAAGGTTTACTCAAATAATAAAAGAAAATTAAATAAAAAAGAAAATTAAAATCAAAACATGATGTTAAAAGCAACTTTAAAATAATTTTACTTAGCTGGACATGATCGTTAACAATTAATTCTTCTTGAAGTTCATAAACCAAATTAAAAAAAAAAAGAAATTGCTTTTCTAAAAGTTGATTCAATTTGTTGTTCGACTCAGCCCACTCAAATTGATTGGCACATGGCCCATGATATATTTTAAGTGAAGTCCAATAGACCTAAACTTCCAATCTTTCTTTTAATTTTCTCAAACGTGATCAAGGCTTGGCCCACTTACTTGTAAAATGCATAGCCCACCAATAAATGAAAACGAATTTTTTAAGTTTTGACATTTTTTTTTGAACAGCAAATTTTATAAAAAAGCTAGCGGGAAACTAGCAAAAAACCCCAAGACAAACAACCCATGAAACAAAAACAAGACATACTTAACACCAAAATAAACTCCTAAGAAACTAAAAAGGAGTGACATTTTTGTTCTACTAATGATTCTTTTAATTCATATTCCATTTAGGCTATGATTTCTTCCTACTCGATCCGAATGAGCATAAATCCATCATTTACCTCATTTTTTTCATAATACCAATCAAACAAAATTGTATTGTTTTAGCTTATTCTCTCTTTAGCATTTTCCTTCTTGAATCGTCGTAACTCTTTTCAAAGCCGATTGTAGTCCCTCATGACAACTCCGCACCTAAAAACACAATAATGAGATATGGATATGATCATATGACAAATGCATGATATATGATGAAAATTGTTTGTTTATAGTGCTATAACCATGCTTAAAATTGTAACTAACAATATATATCCCAAGTGTGTCAAAGTCCTTTACCTGCCCCAAGATACAAACAGAACCCACTTTATAATATCATAAGAAAATGCTAGAAAAGGACATTAAACGGACATTCGGTGTTCCCACACAACTTTGGAAAACAATGAAAAACCTGGCATCTACATGGAAGCTTCATGGAATATAACGTGCCACATATACGTGCATAATTGTACATAACATGATACTAGAGGATCAAAGCCAAGCGATTTATGAGTTTAGTGAAAATGAGTTTGCGGCCACAATTTGATCAGAAGTTAATAACAAACAAAAAAGTGAACCATGAAACAACAATTTTCGTGCGGATTTAGTGGAACACCTCACCACGCTTCATCCCAACTATTTTTATATTGTAATTTCAATTATGTATTTTAATTATTATTGTATATTTTTATATATTTTTTTATCAACAACAAGAACAATGTCCCCATTTAGGTATTTGGTGTATCATTTCCAATGTGACGTAGCGGTAGGAAGTCTGAGTTTTTCAATGTAGACCCATGCTTAATCCCCACAAACAACACTTTGGAGGGGGGTATGAGTGGCTCAATGAATGACGACTGAGATCTTTGTGATCTCCAGTTTGATTTTGATGGCGTATGGGTTTTACCACCAGTGAGCATTCGGGCGGGTGTGTTTATCTCAGAACTGGAGATAACTTGAAGACGCTTAAGGACTCCGTATAGAGTACCTAGACAATTCTCAGTTTGTTGGTTGTAAAGAAGGATCAAGTTATTCTACAAAGGGAGACAAAAATGAGAAAGATGAGAATAATTTGTAGTCACACAAAAAATCCATCAAAAAAATAAAAAAACCATAACTCCAAATTTAATAAAAAACGAAAAAAAATAAAAACACAAAAACGTTTCCACCGTCTTTCTCGTTCTAAAAAAAAACAATGTTGAGTGAAAAACATCATTGTGTTTTTTTTTGTTTATCATTGTGTTTTGTGTTTATTTTCGTCATTGATTGTGTCTTTTTTTCTTGATATTGTGTTATATTACTCAACATTGTATTATATTTTGTTCGGCATTGTGTTACAATATTTTGCGATCTATTGTGTTTTTTTAATTATAATTGTGTCTTTTGTTCATTTCTGTCATTGTGTCTTTGATTACGATATTGTGTTTTTTCGTCGGTTTTATTTTTTTTTGAACTGGAATGACGAGTGAAACATTTTAATTTTTAAATTTTTTTCGTTTTTTATTTATATTTTGAGTTATGATTTTTTTATATTATTATATTTTTAAATTTATTTTTAAAAAGTTTTTTTATAGTAATAAATCATTCTAACACTTCTCATTTTTTAACTTCATCTCAATTTTAACTTTACCCTGGAAAGAAAAAAAAGGTATTTGATGTTTATAGAAATAAGTGTAGCATCCCATCACTTACATAGTTACATATCAATATTAACTTTATTAATAATAATTATTTCCATGCCACAACACCCATGATGTTACAACTTACAATAGCAAAGGAAAGTAATATACAACATGCTCAAAGTAACATTATTAAAGTATAGTTCAAAAGCTATATTTCTTAAACATTGATCTTTTGATCTCCGTTACAAGCGACTGATTAGCAATGCTATAACCACCATCCACCACCAAGTTAACTCCACACACAAACTTACTCTCATCACTCCCTAAATACAATGCCGCCATCGCCACATTCTCCACCGTAGGCGCCACGCCTTCCAAAACGGCCGATGCACCCACACATTCATCCACCACCGCCTTCTCCGTCCCGAGCGCATTAACCAATAGCGGTGTAGCCACACCATAAGGCGAAATACAGTTCACTCGTATACCATATTCTCCCAACTCTACGCATAAGTTCTTCATCAAGCCCACCACCGAGTACTTTGACGCAGTGTAGGCGTGAGTCGTTCCACAAGCGACCACGGGCGCTATACTCGAGGTAAACAAAATCACCCCGTGCTTCTCTGGGATCATGACTCGAGCAGCGTTTTTGGCTCCCAAGAATGAACCAAACACGTTTACATCGAAAACACGCTTGAAATTTTCGATACTTGTGTTTAGGATTGTGCTATTTGAGTCGCTGGAGATGCCTGCCTTGTTGAACATGATGTTATGAGGAGATAAAGTTTAGGGACCAAAGTGAATAGCTTAATGCCTAAGTTATCTTTTTTTGGAAAAAAAAACGATCAACATAGACATATCCAATATAATTTTCCCACCTGAGCTCGTTGGGCATCTCTAGGCACCAAACGAGGACAACATATCTTCCTTTCAACATGACTTGCACATATCTAATGTTGACATGTGATGATGTGAATTGGTTGCCTAAACTTAGACCACTCCCATTGGAGAGGTTTTGGTTGTTTGTACGGAGATAAAAGCAAAATGAAAACTTAATTTAATTCACCAACTTGGTTGGTATATCGACTTCAAGTCGGTGACCACGCAACAACCCATAATTTATTTATGTCAAAACCTTGTTGCAATAAACCCATAATTTATTTATGACATAAATAAATTATGGTTTGGTGGTGTACTACCTTTGTCAGTCACAACCGACTTGAGGTCGATACATCAACTAAGTGGTGGCGTTGATAGCCGAAAGACAAGGGTGGGTAAAAGTGAAATTGCACTGCTTGCTGTGCGCCCATATAATGTATACATGTGTGAACCCTCAGGTGGGCAAAAGTGAAATTGCACTAATTTTGACGTTATTTTACTAATCTCGTGAAAATAACGTTAAAAGTGGCGGAAGGTTAATCAGGCATCATGTGATGGCGTTGATAGCCGAAAGACAATGGTACACGCACTAATCGGCTGTTGTCCCGATGGTTGAGTGTTATGTGCCTTATGTCCAAGGCTTGATGCAAAACTACTATCAAGCCGGGGTCTCACCGGAAGCAGTCTCTCTATTCCTACGGGGTAGAGGTAATGTTGTCTACATCTTACCCTCCTCAGATCCTACCATAGCTTTGCTGTTGGTGGGATTTACTGAGTACGATGATGATATAATTGGTTTGTTTATATATACCTTATCATCCCAACTTATTTTTATGCTTATCGATTAAAAAAATAAAATATAAAAAGTATAAAAATCAAAATATGTAGAAAACTAATTCTCTATTTAAAGAGAACTAGGTTGTTACCCGGCGCGTTGCGCCAGGCGTGCTGGGCAGTTTTGTGTTGGTTACACCCGGCGTCGTTTTCGTAAGTTGACGCGAATTCGGTTAGTATCGCAACATTCTTTACGGTATCAAAACCAAACCCAAAAAATATTTCCTCAAACTGACGTATTTAAAACAAATTAAAAAACAAAATACCAAACCACCTAACTTTTTAATTGCTTGACTAAGTATGAAATCTATAAATACAAAAATCTAACTAATTTTGTTTAAAAAAACAAATAAAAAATGGCTTCAAGAAGATTCGAACTAGGGACTTGCAAGCTGCAACAACAAAACAATACCACAACAGCAGCTTCCTTTTTTGTAACTTTTATTAGTTTCAAATGAACAAATACTAAAACAAAAACCAAAAAAAAAATCCGAAAAAAAGGCCTCCAGGAGGCTCGAACTAAGGGCCTACAGCTTGGAACAACACAATAAAACCACCACACCAGCTTCTACTTTTGTTATTTCATCTGGCTTCAAAAGTTGTTTGTATTTTAGCAGGTTAATTTTATTTGTACCGGATTCCACCCACCCCACATGATGTATTAGTTTACCAAAATTTACATATACTGATTATTATATAACGGGGAAAGTGAATATAGGACTGTTACACATCTAACTTAGATGTGAAACTCATCAAAACTACGTAGTTTTGATTAAATCCAATTAAAAAATTAATTTATTCACTTTCAATTCCTGTTTTCCCTCCACATAGATAGAAATTAATTTGAGTGTTGTTAGTCTAGTTGCTACAAAAGCATCTCGAACATGACAAATGAAACTCTAACTCGGGCTCTTTTTTAAGTAATCTTATTTTTGGCTCAAACTTGTTTTAGATAAACTTGACTGGAGCTTTTATCAAGCTGATCTCTAGTAGTTAACAAAAGATTTGGCTTGTCTGCACCATACACGAATCGGAACAAACATGTGTCATCAACAGTTCCATTGAAACCACCTATGTGACCATGTCATCCGGTTCTTACTTCTTTTAGCCATCCAATTGAAATCAACATTCAACCGACAAATTTCATTGTATTTGTGAAGCATGCATAACATTTATGTTCTCCATCTTTAATTGCATATGTTCTTCCTTATTTATTTTAACAAAAAAAAAAGCACCTCAAGAGGCTTGAACTCACGACCTTAAACTTGCAACAACACAACAAAACCACCCCACTAGCTTCCATTTTGTTTATTTCTTTTAGTTTCAAATAGATAAATTTTCAAACAGATTTCGAAAATAATAATAATAAAAAAAAAAAGTTAGTGACTGCTACATGACAGCCACTGATTGGACCACAATTTTTCTACTGTAGCTATGGGTTTCCATTTATATATAGTACAATTAGACATATTTCTATCACCACATTCTCCACTTATAATCTTTTTTAATTTTTCTACTATATTTTCGGTTATGGATCCAAATTTTTGTTTCGAACCTAATGGTTCGAAAGATTTTTCGAATGCTCAGTATGATGGAAACTCTTCTTTATTTCAGATAAACTTCTCATTATATATATTTATTAAATAAAAAAATTGGTTGGGTAGGATTGGGTTATGAAAGAGAGTGAAAATTTGAGTTTGGTTGGGTTGTGTAGGTGAAAGAGATAGAAATTAGTTTTTTAATAAAAAGTTGGGTTAGGTTGGATTGGGTTGAGTTACGAATGAGAATAGTCTTAGATAAGTATGCGAGACAGTTGTCTCGTCTTACATGGGCTATAGCGGAGCCTAGCGGGTCCTGACAAGGCGCCTTTCTAAGACAACTTTCTAGACTACTTATTCAAGTTTAGATAACCGGTTAGCCTAACTGGAACACATGACATCATAAGAGATTCACCAAGTCATATTGAAAAGAAGACATGCTGGGCTTACTTGGTGCCGAAGGAGCTTATGTGGACAAATCCTATTGGATATGTCAATATTGGTTGGGTATTTTTTTTTTTTTTGACTATTTTGAAAACTCAAACATGCCTATTTTGATCATTTTTCCTTAACAAAATCAGCAAGCGCTTCATCAGGATCATGACTCAAGCAACGAATCGAACAAGTTTACATTGAAAACACGTTTGAAATTTTTGATACTTGTTCTGAAAATGGTGTTGATTGGGTCATCGAAGATACCTGCATTGTTGAGCATGATATCAAGCTTTCCATATTTAGAAATGGTTGTCTACGAGGTTCTTAACATCAGAATCGTTAGCGACGTCACAATGAAAATACACGACACAATCATTTCCGAATTTAGAAAGTAAGTCTTGACAAATGTATGTTCCTAGTTCGTCTTGGATGTCTGCGATCACCACTTTGGCCCCGTGTTTGGCGAAAAGCCTCACCGTGCTTTCTCCAAAACCGCTAGCAACGCCAGTGACTATGGCGACGTTATCTTTTAGTCTGTAAGCATGTAGAATGAATCAATTAATTAGTGAAAGTGAACGCATAAGATTAAATAAAACTAAAATTGTAAGTGTCTCTTAAATTGTGAGAGTTCAAGTTTTCAGTTCAAAAATAAAGAAAATGATGATGACGACGACGACCACCTTTTGGTACATGGGGATGATGAAGTATGACACAAAAGGGAGTTCATGTTAAGAAGTATGGCATAAAATGGTGTCTAAATGCAATGTATGGGTTATATATAGGTGGTTAGTTATAGTTATAATTTATAAAGAAAAATATAATATTTCTATAAAGCTTAAAAGGCTGTTGGCAGGTAACAGGTTAAGCTGATAGTCGTTCACAATAAAAAGTTAGGCTGGTAGCGTTATATAGATTAGATATAGAGTGTACTAGGTAGGTGATTTGTGCGTCGATCTGTTTATCGAAGCTTACAAACAACATGCAATATTTATTATTTAACGACCTACGAATAAAGCCTGACTACTTAGGACAACCAATGGCAATATGTGATCTCATACACACACGATCATAGACATCGTTGGGTAACTCCTGCACACCATCTCCAATTTTGGGGAAAACCTGTCGCTTGAAGGCCCACTGCAGTGAAACTCGGTTGAAATCGGATTCGAACTTAAGCCAAAATCTTCATTTTCTGTCCAAATTTTCAATGCCGATTGAGCTAAAGCATATTGAAATACAATACAACACAATACAATCTTTTCTTTTTAGTTTAGGATACGCATATTTTTTTATTTTTCAGAAAAAGAATATACTATATGAAATTTATTACCATCTATAAAACTAGTGACCCTAAATAAAATTTAGGTGTATTGATTTTTATTAATCCTAACCATCATCTTTTGGTTTATGCTGGTCTCTACTAACTAATTGGCTGATAATGATCTTGCATTTTTATCATATTTGTTCTCAACAGTCCGTGACTAAAAGAATTCTAACGCCATTAGTTACAAGTCGCCGAGAAAACGTTTTTAACCGAAAAATTCACATTTATTCCGGAGAAAATATAAGTTTTCAGCCAATTGGCCCAATTCTTTAGGATTTTGTTAGTCATGGCCCGTTGGAAACAAATATGATAAAAGGTGGGGATTATTCAGTCAATTTATTAGTTGGGACAAACAGCAACCAAAAGATGATAGTTGAATTAATAAAAAACAAACGTCTTTAAGAAAAAAAAAATACTCTCTTAATCATTGATAATAAAAACAAAGTAAAATCATATTATTGGAAAGAAAAGTTGGATTTTAATAATCTTATATCTTTGTAGTTGGTCGATAATAATCTACCGTAGATAATAGTTGCCAACAGGTCCCATCTTTTACACTAACCGTTTTCATTGGTCCTCCATTAAAAAAATTAACTCCGTTAAGATTTTCCAAATTTCAACTGATGTTTTAGGGTTTTTGATCATAATGAGGATACGAGTCGAATAATGCAAAACTTACATTGAAACAATGATCATCATCATCATCATCATCATCATCATCATCGTACTCAGTAAATCCCATCAATAGCAAAGCTATGGTAGGGTCTGAGGAGGGTAAGATGTAGACAGCCTTACCTCTACCCCGTAGGAATAGAGAAGCTGCTTCCGGTGAGACCCCCGACTCGATAGTAGTTTTGCATCAAGCCTTGGACAAAAGTCACATAACACTCAACCATCGGGACACCGGCCGATTGGTGCATGTACCCTTGTCTTTCGGCTATCAACGCCACCACATGATGCCTGATTAACCTTCCGCCACTTTTAACGTTATTTTCACGAGATTAGTAAAATAACGTCAAATATAATGCAATTTCACTTTTGCCCGCCCGAGGGTTCACACATATAAACATTATATGCACGCACCGCAAGCAGGGCCTATTGAAACAATGATCCAAACAGTTTAATTTTTGTTAATTGAAAGTTTAAACACCCGAATTGAAGCATTATTTCATCATTTGAATCACCGTTTCGAGGTAATCTTTACATCAATCGACCCGTATCTTCATTCCGATCAAAGGCACTAAAACATTAGTTTAAAATTTGGAAAAAAATTTCAACGGAGTTAACTTTTTTTTTTAACGAATGTTCAATGAAAACAATTAGTATGAAATGTGGAGCCAATGGCAACTATTTTATGAGATAGGATTATTATCGACTAACTATAAAAAATTGAAATTATTAAAATCTAATTGGTCAGCTTGAAGCTAAAAACAAGGGCAATTGATTAATCCTTAGTATAGCTGGCTAATTAAGACGAAAAGAGGACTATCGCTAGCCGTTTGCAACTCATAATTTTCAACTCATAATTTTCATTGTATTTATGATGTACCAAATTTGCTTAAACATTTTATCTACTCAAATGTATATATATAGGTTCCTTTTATCAATATTGTTACCAAATTTGCATAATTTGCTATCTTACTATTATAGTTTGATGTGAGATCCAATTTTGTCCTTTCAATATATATTGTTACCAAATTTGCATAAACATTTTATTTGCTCTCTTACTATTTTAGTTTGATGTGAGATTCCATGTTGTCTTTTCCATATCATTAAATATTCGATTTTTTGAACCAACCCATCTAAGCATCAACCTATATCTATCCATCTATCTTTACACTAGCATTTGAACCCGTATATTACATGAGATTTGTCAAATAATAAAAATAAATAAGGTCTTTTATTTTAATTATGATTCTCAAAATACTTATGAATGTACTAAAGTTGTGTAGTTGATCGAATCTCATGTATAAAAATGGTATTTAACTGAATATTGAATAAAATCCACACTATGTTATAACCTAGTTATCAAAATGGTTTTGACCCATAGATAGCTAGAATAAATGAGATGAGAGATTATGAATTAGGAGGAATGTAGGCTTAACACATAAGTTTAAACATTTTCTTTTATTAGTGTAGTAAGATAAGATTCAGTGACGAATTTATGAATTTTTTAAAGGTTCTCTATTTTTAAATACTACAATTTCATAGGGCTGTACATGAAAATTTCCGGGTTGTTCGAGTCGGAAAACGGCACAACTCAACCATAATAGGGGACTAAAGTGAACTAAAAACCAGGGCTTTTTTTTAGAAAGACAAGCTTGAATAAAAATATACCCAATTAGAAAATCCTAACTGGGGATAAAACCAAAATATATGATAAGTAATAGCTTTATACTTGTGTTCGGGGCTAAAGATTAATCTCCATAAATCAGTGTTATTTGGAGTAGGTGTAGAAGATGGTGAGATCGATATCCAAGCTGGTTTCATGGGTTGTAAGCCGGGTAGAATCCCGTTTTCTTATCTAGGGATTATGGTTGGCGCTAACATGAATAGGGTGGTTAATTGGGAACCGGTTGTGTCCAAGTTCAAGAAGAGGCTTTCTAAATGGAAAGTTAATTCGTTATCTATTGCCGGTCGGTTAACCCTTATTAAATCGGTGCTGGATAGTCTTCCCACTTATTATTTTTCGCTTTTTAAGGCACCCAAGAAGGTTACCAATGATTTAGAAGCTTTGATGAGAAGGTTCTTATGGGGTGGTTCGGATGAAGTGAGGAAGATGTCATGGGTGGCTTGGGAGGTAGTCACTAAACCTATAAAAGAAGGGGGTTTAGGTATCGCTCGTTTAGAGGTTAATAATCAAGCGCTGATTACTAAATGGCTTGGGAGATTTCTTAATGATCATCACGCGATGTGGAGAAGAGTAGTGTTGTCTATTCACGGGTCCTCGCGCTGTTGGGGGCTTGCTCCGGTTAATAATGGGGTTTCTGGGGTTTGGAAGAATTGTGTTATGTTTTGGAACAAATTTAAGGTTGATGGTGTGGGTTTTAATAGAGTGATCCGGGCCACAGTTGGGAATGGTCGCCAAGTTCGGTTTTGGATGGATTTGTGGTTGGGTTCGGCGCCGATTATGGACAAGTATCCGTCCTTATATGCGGTAGAAAAACATAAAAATGTCTTGTTAGCAGATCGGTTGGTGGTCACTGGATCCTCTCGTCGCATTGTGTGGGATTGGCTTAGAGCTCCTTGCTCCCAACAGGAGGTGATCGAGTAGCAAGAGTTGGAAGATCTCCTTCAAGGGGTGGTGATGGTTGACCGTGAAGATTCATGGTCTTGGGCGGTTGGTAGCTGCAAAGAGTTCGAGGTTTCGTCGATTAAAAGATGGATGGTGCGGTCCGTTGTGGATGCTGGGTTTTCAATGGAGCGATTGGGTTCCGAAAAAATGTAATATTTTTATGTGGAGGGCCGTTCTGGATAGTCTTCCAACCAAGGAGGCTTTAGCTAGACGTCATTTGCATTGTGATGATCATAGTTGCGCTTTATGTGAGAGTAACGAGGAATCGCTCGAGCACTTGTTAACCGGGTGTTTCATTTCTATGGCCGTTTGGAATGCGATTGGTTCATGGTGCAACATCCCTAGATCTTTTGTTTTCCATGTCAATGATTTGGTGGAAGTGCATAAGGTTTGTGGTGCGACGGGGAACAAGAGATTGATTATTCATGGCACTGTCATCATTACTTGTTGGAGGATTTGGCGGGCTAGGAATGAAAAGATTTTTTCGGGCAAGAACACTAAGGTGGTAGAAATAGTTGCGGATATAAAATCTTTGGGTTTTCTTTGGTCAAAAATAGATCTAAGATAGGGGTAGTGGATTGGAAAAGATGGTGTTTATTTGATGTAACGTGATTGTTGTTTTGGTTTTTGGATTTCGGCGTCTTTCTCCGTCTTGGGGAGAGTCGTTGGTTGTGTTTGTTTTTAATGAAAGTCAATTTTCAAAAAAAATAAAATAAGTAATAGCTTTTTAAGCCACATTATCCAATCCAAATGAAATGTACAATTATTAGACGAGAACAACATAAAACAAACCCACACAATCGAATCAAGTAGACTATATTTGGAATCGTTTTGTGAATCAAGTAGAGTACCATGTAGTAAAACTGATCGCCTCAACGCCGTCTTTTTCTTTGTCACGCATCTAATCGAGTTCAACCAGTTATTCATATTTTTAGTCCTCTTACAAACTGGGAGCTCCACATCCAACCTACGACCAATAAAATTCTAATCTTGGAAGCCATATAACGCCCTCCAAATACACGGTCAAGAACTTCCACTGAGGTCAAACATACCATACATATAGAATAGAATATATATTTTTTGTTTACATACCTAACACGTGCGGAATTAGCTACATGGGAATTTATATGGGATGTAATTTTAACTATTACGAGTCACACATTTATAAATGTGTTATTGTTATAAACCATTTCCAATTTACTCAACGTAAGGGTCAAACCAAACACTAATATAAAATACTAACGCAGCTTTGTGATGAAATATAACCTTTGAAAACATAGTTTACAGGTCGTTTAAGTGTGATAGAGAGCATCCACATCCGAATGTTATCACTTGGAGATCATAATTGAAGGTTTAATGGTTCACTTTAGAAATACCTCTTAATATTCATTATATCTACGATTCAAATTCAGGTTTCAACAAACTAACAATTTAACATCACTAATTTTATAATTTAATTCAACATTATCATTCATTCATCCTAGTTTCAATAATAAAAAAAACAACAAAATTTGATCAAAATATCTAATTGAAGTGGAAATAACCAAACATCTTTGTGGTAACTCTTTCGAACATTTGCATATTGTTACTAACTGTACTTCTAAACTACTATCAATTTCAAGTTCTTGATCTACTGATTCTTAATTTCGATTTGAGAATATAGTTGATGATTTATGAAAATAAATTTTAGATGGTGCTCCTATATATCAAATTCATCATATTTAACACTTTCCACAAGGCATCATTCTAGGTCTTAACATAGGATACCACTTGAGTAGTTTCCTATTTTATCTAGTCAAACAATTATGTCATAAGCTAATCAATCTACCTCTACCTAAAAAATAAACAAAAATAATATTGATGATGTGTCCTAACCACGACCACAAATGTGAGGTGTTGACCTTGCAACTTAAAAGGTAAAGATGAAATTTTATTATTACAAATAAAAATCAAACTTCAATTTTAACCTGTTAAGTATTGTGATTGGAAGCGTATGAGATTTTATATATATATATATATATATATATATATATATATAGGGTAATGTTAAAATGAAAACCCACTTGAGTTGTGAAAACCCGTGAAAACCCTATGTAACATCGTTTTTTTTGTTACATGTAATATATGTTGTAACGTTTAATACATTAATATTAGATTTGAATTGTGGAGATTAATTTAAGTAAATAAATGGATGGGAAGGGCGTAAATGTAATTAACCCACTTTTGTTGACTTACTCTTTACACATGCAAGACACATGTCAATTCTTCAATCATTTTAAACCGTCCATGACTTTTTATGCAACATTATTTTTTTTAAAACACCATAATAACAAGTGTTTTTTTATCTTTAATATGAGTATCATATTGTTATATAAAAATAAACAAAAATTAGTAGGTTTTTTAGATTATGTTTTTGGTTATTCATTATGATTTTTAATTGGGTTGTTTTTCTATGCATTGTGTTATAAATTTTATTCATTGTGTTATCAATTGCTACTCATATTAAAGATAACAATTAATACAAAGATTACGATAGTGTATCTTTTTGTTTGTCATTGTGTCTTTGTGCTTATCATTTGTCTTTCTACTTATCATTGTGGAGTGCGTTCATGTCATCGTGTAATATGTAGTTTCCATTGTGTTTTACTTTTCAGGTCATTGTATTATATGTATTCATTATTTTGTTTTATGTTTCAGGTCATTGTGTTATATGTATTCAGCATTGTGTTTTATGTATTAGATAATTTGTTGTTATTTTATCATTATATTTACGCATTATTATTACACAACCGCATTATTAGCATTTAAAAAAATCTAATGATGATTTGAAAGACATAATGACGAAAAAAACACAATGACAAACAGAAAGACACAATGACGAAAAAAGGCACAATGACAAACACAAAGACACAATGACGTAATTTTTATTTTAATTTTTATATAAAAAAGTCATACTCATATTAAAAATAAAAAACGCTTGTTATGATGGTGATTTTTTTTAATATTATATGAAAAATTTATAAACATTTTAAAATAATGCAAGAATTGACATTTGGAGAGAGAAAATATGTTCAATTACTTTTATACTCTTTTTCTTTTAGTTCCCACTTAACATATGTTAATTAATTATAACTTATCACACCTTTTATTTTTTGTTGGCCTTTCTAAAATAACTCAGCCCCTATTATAACTCGACTAAAAACCCATTTATTCTTTCTTGTTACCAATAGCAAGGAAAGTTATAGCGGAGCCCAAGTACGGCCCAATCAACTTGAAGTCTTGTTCTTTTTTGCTTTTGACTCTTTATGTATGCCCATTTGCCCAATGAATGCTTCATCCATGTAACAAATTATTTGGAACTTAAAAATTAAAACAAAAAAGTTATGTTCGGTTGTGTAGTGAAGGTGTTAATGCATAACTTTTTAAGGCTTGGATAATTTATACAGGGCCACATATTCTGTTTTATAGAAAAACACAATTTGATAACATAGTATTTATCAAAACAAAAACAAAAGCCCGGTTAATACTTTGAGCAACAAAATAAAATGAAAAGGGGGCATTGATAAGCAGGGCCGTCTCTTGGGTAAACTAAATGAGATCATGGCTTTAGGCTTCCACTTTTATAGGGCCCCATTTTAGACAGGAGCTATTTTTATGAGATTTTAAAATAGAGTTCTTTTAAAATTAGTAACTCATTGATGTGTCACAAGCTAAAGAGGATTGCTTCATATAAATTATCACTGTATATTATTAAAATTTTATAATTGTTGTATACTCTCTAGCCTTATACGCATAAAGAAAAGAAGAGAAAAAAGCCTCAAAATTTTAGTTAGTTTTAGGCCTCCGAGGATGTTGAGCCTGCCCTGTTGATAAGCTACTTGAAGTGATGATTTTTTTTTGTCACAAATTACAGAAGTAATTTTGTTATCAAACTAAGAATGTTAGGTAGAGTGCTCTTTAAATACGTGTGATGAAATGAAAATCAAAGCAAGTAAATGACACGAGATATACGAGGAAAACCCTTGATCCCTATCAGGATATCCTGCACAAAACCTCGGGAGGGGATAATAATCTGTCTGCCTTAGATGATATTATTAAATGAAAAGGCGAAGTACAACTTGTGAACAATGTTGATCGATACTAATAGTTACATAGAAAGTGTTCAGGACGTGTGAGATTTGTTCCTATCAATCAACGTGCCTCTATTTATAACAAAAGAATATAACAAACTATTCTATTATCACGGCTCTTACTTGGTCACCACTCATGACCATTTGAGTCAATCTTCACGTGTTGTTCTTCTGCTGATTTTCCGAGTCTTGGGCATAAAGTCAGTCCATGACAGTCACTTATTAATATCGCCTTTATTATTAATATAAATAAAAGTAACCGTCTCTGATGATCTTGTCTAATTAACATGTCTTTTACTTGGTCGGCACTCCTAGCCATTGCGGAACCAATTCACACGTTTCTTCTTCAATTATTAGCAAGTCTTTAATGTTAATTAAGTCCCCAACGATCATCTGCAAGAATAAGTCAAGATCAAGATCAATATAAACCATTAGTAGTCAGGATCCTGTAAAAAGTCGAAATCAGAGATCCCGTGAAGATCAGGGATACCGAATGAATTAGGGATCCCAGAGTATCAAGAATCCTCAAGGACCAGGATCATAAAATTTACCCATAACAAGTTACATCTTATAAATGATGTGCCAAATTTGCAAAGGTTGTTGCTTGCTTTTCTTGTGCTTCACAAATATATGACATCCCAAAAACATTAAATACGTACACATGTATGTTTTATCATATGAATGTTTTTAGGCTTCTCATTTCTAAACAAGGATCAACATTTCTTTTATGATTGTTCAATATGGGTGATATAAGAGTGATAACAAAATTGAATGTTTGGACCTTCTTTTGTATCATAGTGACGTACTTTTAATTTGAATGTTTTATAAGAGTAGTTATGACATTGAATGCTTGGACTTGTTCTAGTATTTTTCATTATTGGCATTTTATCATATTGAGAGGTTGGGCAAGAAAACCGGTTAACTGAACCGATTCAAAAATCGAAACGGTTCAAAATTGATTATGTAGAAACCTCGTTTGGAACCGATGGAAACTGATGTTCGGAACCGGTTTGTATATTTTTCTACCTAAATTGGTTAACCGAACTGAAAACCAGTCAAAAACAATCGTAAACCGGTTTCAATCTGAACCGAACCCCACCATAAACCGGTTTTGACTTTTGTAGACAAAAATGAACCGGTTAATTTCAACCCAAACCAGTTTAGAGTTTGAAATTGGTTTATGCACCTCTAAGTGATGCAGAAAGCTACTTTGGGTAATAAAACCACAATGAACATGATAATACAGTAATCTACAAATCCATTCTTTTTTAATTTTATATTTTGAATTCTTTAGCAAATAAAATTATATTAAAATTAGAATAATAAAAGTGTACATAGGAATAACCCTAATATACCCAATAAATATATATACATGCCGGTATACTCGATGCTTGACAGGTAATTAGCAATCAGACTCCCCATAAAATTAGGCCGGACATGTAGCATGGTTTCACAATGACTAGATAAACAATGCTCATCTCAAACTCGTCTTATTGACATTGTAATTTACCAGAGGTTATCATAACTCATATAAACATGTTACAATGGAACCTTAATACATGATATATATTCACTTTCTATATATTCTTCACAGACAAAAATAATAATATCTAAACGTTTAACGATTGCCAAGTCATATTAAAGCCCAACCACATACAATAGGATAATGTTGTTCTTATTTGAATAAAAATGGAAAATAGCAACCATTTATAATAGGTGTATATGATATCGATTTGACCCATTGCAATAAATCCATATGGACCCATTATTCATGCTCTACTACAATCTCAAATAAATATTTCCATATAACCGTTACCATTAGAGGTGCACAAATCGGGTTTTTCAAATACCTGGATTTGGGTATGGAACCGGGTACGGGTATGATCGGGCATTGGAAAATCGGGTATTGCCAATACCCAGGTTGGGTTCGGGTATTCTCTCTAAAAACCATACCCTATGCATTGGGTTCGGGTCGGGTATCGAACCGGGTATTTTAAAACCGGGTATTTGAATACCCTATTTTCGGATATTGAAAAAACCTTATTTTTGGGTTTTTTCGGGTATAGATTGGATTCTTTTAAGGGGTTACAACTTTTAGGGGTATTTTCGAGTATTTTTCAGGTATTTTTGGGTAATTTCGGGTATAGATCGGGTATTTGAAAAACCTGGTTCGGGTATTGGAAAAACCCGGTTCCGGGTATGGAACCGGATCCGGTTTTCGGGTATTACCGGGTATAAATCGGGTCTGGTTCCGGGTACGGGTTTTGGTATTGGAATGCATACCCTATCCGTACCCTACGGGTAGGGTCGGGTACGGATTCGGGTATTAAAAACCCAGGTATAAAAAAAACCGATTTCAGGTATTTTTTTAAGTCCGGATTCGGGTTTTTTTTGCACCTCTGGTTACCATCTCATCCAAACTCATTTTATTATTTAAACGAACGTGCATACTTGTCTATTAAATTTTTTAGTTATCATCATTAATATAGTATATGAGCTAATACTGTAACGAACCAAGCCAAACTGTTACCGACTGAGTTCCCGCTGTCTCCCTATCACATCACGCGGGTTTAAAGAATCTAGTTAGAATTAAAATAGTTGTGTATGCATAACTATGTATAAAAATATTAATAGACGTATCGTATAATAAAATTGAGGGACACTCGTTTCAAAATAAAAAATTCATTGACAACTACATAATACACATATATGTACTACACTTAATAATACTTATAATGAGTACCAATTAGGGGCGCCGCCTTAGAGAGACCGGAGGTGGCCCCGGTCACTGCCGTTTTCTTCGTTAATAGGGTAAATTTCGTGATTTTTTCCGAAAATTTTTATAGATATTAAACGCGGTCACTGCCAAATTATTTTTCCAAAGAGCTACCGGTCACCACCAATTTTTTTTAAAATATAATACCCTATCGTTTGATTTTTTTTTAATAAAACCTCACGGTTTTTATAAACAAATGTTATAAAAATTATAAAAAAAACTTAGTTTTAATAGCACTCAAACTTGGAGGGGCTTGTTGTAAATTATTAGATAACATAACTTTTAAAGAAAAAACAAAAAAAAAACGAGAATTTTAACAAAAGGATCGGCCTCACCTGCTGCTCCCTTCTGCCTTCTGTTCTATCTGAGTTCGCCAATCGCCACCGCCCCACCGCCCCACCGCGCTCATCCACCGCCGCCGCTCATCCACCACCGCAAGGTAATACTTTATCTGCTCTTCCTTTGTGTTATTGTGTTGTTAAATCAATGATTATAAAATTAGGGTTTGTAATTATAAATTGGGGATTTAAGGAAATTAGTCAATTAAGCTTGTAATATGTATTGTATGATGAAATTTTACTCTAACTTAACCTATTTGAATGAATGAAAAAAAAAATTATATATATGGATGTCATATTGTTTAATCTGACCCGAACCGAACCACCGACACAAACCGAACCACCGACACGGCCCGAACCACTGACACGAACCAAATCGCCGACCCCGAAAATTTTTAGGTCCGTGACTTCGGTCACCGCCATGGCGAAGTCTAAGCTTCGCCACTGTTACCAATGTTGTTTAGACCGGACCGGCAGGTCGAGCCGGTCCGGTTCTATGTAGTTCATTTGCTCCAAAAAAACCGGCTTATTCAAACGGAAAATTGGACTGGTCGGTTTACTACGAAAAAAATATTTTTTTTTTGAAAAATCTTTTTTCAACCTTAACCGTCAATTTGAGACAAAAGTTGTTTGGCCGTTCCAATCAGTTTGACCGGCTAAACCGATTAACCGGTTGCTCGTTTAATTCGCTGTCAGACCCAGTGATGAAAACATTGATGATACATAGTGGCTCCACCCTCTTTCTCTCTTACTAAATTTATTATCTTCTATACATCATACATGCATATTATAAGGTTTTTAATTTTTCAAAATATTATCAATTCTGAAAATAGAGTCTTCATAGTAACATAATATGCAAGATATTTGTGAACAAACAATAGAAAAGGACCCTTCAAACAATTGGACCACTAATACAAGGACAAATTTCGGGAACAGTGACATGAATACGTCAATGTCGAATTATATAATTAATTTGAATTTCGAATATTGGGTTTTACATAACGCGGTTATTATAATAATTTTGAAATATTATGATAAATTTAGGTACTCATTCACTCAATATTGGCATAAACATTACATGATTTGTAAGCATTTAAATTAACACCGCATGTGATCTTACAAATCCCCCAATGGTAATATAGTGGTCGGAAGATTTGAGTATTTTTAGTGGAGATCTAAGTTATTTATATTTTTTATATGCATGCAACATCTTTTTATTATTAATTAAAATCAACAAGGTAGTGATTATATTAAACCAGAAGGCAAGCAGGTAACAAGCTGCGCCGTTACTCATTTTTGAATTCAAAACCCAATTTTTTAAAAACCACATTCGTTGATCTTTGAGTCATAACATTTTGGGTGAATATTGGTAATGAAGAATTTGAGCTAAGCTTTGAGAGCTTGTCAGTTCGAAGCCCGAGCCCACCCAAGGTTTCATTCCATGTGTTACACCATAGATTTCTACTCTTCTGGTGACACAACGACTACAAAGTGACAGCCGATGGCATATCTAAGGGGAACGTCCAAGCCAAACTCTAAAATCAGCATGAGTCCGGTTAAGACAATGAACAAAGTGGTGCAATATGCATGGCTATTCAAATTGTATACAAATGGAAAATTATAGTTCTAAAAGAAATATATTATACTTATTCATGGTTAAGAATTAAGATTTCCTGATCTTTTACTAATTAAAAACTCAGATAAAAGTTACGTTAATACACAAAGAACATGTCATTGACTCATTGAGTTCCTAATCAAGTATTCATAATAAACTTAGTCATAAAACAAGAACACACAAGAAGTTACATCAACACACACCCATATGATATTTTGTAATAAACTGCGTGACAGTATTATTTATTATTATTATCATGCTTTCTTAGCTAGGGTTTCAAAAGTTTGTTTAATAACCCTAGAATAAGTCTGATTAGTAGTACTATAACCTCCATCTACCACTAGATTCACCCCGGTCACATACCTTGAACCATCACTTGCTAAATACACCGCCGCCTCCGCCACATCCTCCGCGGCGGGCACCACCCCTTTCAACACCGCGGACTCACACACAATCTCATCCACCACCCTCTTCTCCAACCCATTGCATTTGTCACCAACGGGGTCGAAACCGACCCCGGTGAAATGCAATTAACCCTAATCCCATGTTGCCCTAATTCCACACACAAGGTCTTCATTAATCCGACTACCTTGTGCTTTGATACCGTGTAGGCGTGCGGTGACTCACCCGAAAGCACTGACGCCACACTAGAAGTGAATAATATCACTCCATTTTTCGCGGGAATCATAACCCTAGCAGCATGTTTAGCTCCTGAAGAAACGTGGATCTACTCACTGGTAGCAGAACTACTTTCCTCGGGTGTGATTATGCTATTTCACCGATGATTCGTCTGGATCAATGTTCCTCCGCCTACAAAACGAACAACGCCGTTACTTACCCCTCAGAAAGGGACAGAGGGGTCCTCTTTGGGATAACCCTCCGGCGTGAGAATAAGTATGTGTAGGAGAAGATAATAATGTGTGAGTAAGGGAATTGGAAGAGTATTGCTTAATAGCTGAATACTGTATATTACTCTGTCTGATTATTCTGATTCTCTCTGTGTATGAGAAAGTAACTGACTAGGGCTGCCTGTCAGTGAATGTAATTGAATATGCTTCAATGTGAATCAATGTGTGTCCTGTAACTGTGTACGTTATGATGTATTTATAGTGCTAGGGTTTCCACTGATTGAGCTGAGACCAAATTAGGGTTTTGTTGGCCTCCTCCAATCGATTTGCGCCACGTGTCCCTGGAGACACCTGGTGCTCTTTCATTGGTTATGATCACGTGGTAACCCATGAGTCATGCTGAGCTGTCCAACTTTCATTTAGCAGCTGTCAACATCAGCATATCCTTATTCCTTAAAAAGATGCCTTCTGGAAGGTTGTCTGACGTGCACAATCAAGGTTGCCCTAATCCTGATTTGGATAAGGACGAGGTTGATTATGTGCACGTGTGATATGCGGCCATCCTGAGGATGCGCGAGGTTTTCTCTTTATTCTCACGCGCAGATATTTCATGCGCAGATGCGATACGCACAAACATGTAATACGCGTCACGCGCAGCTGCGCCATGCGCAACTGTGATATGGGTGGGCATGTATGATGCGCGAGCATGTGATATGCGCCGCGCGAGGATGCGCCATGCACGATGTGATATGCATAAGCATGTGATACGCGCGAGCATATGTGATGCATGAGCACATGTGATGCGTGAGCGTATGTGATATGTGCAAGCATGTGATGCTTGAGCATAAGTTTTGGCTTTGTGCCTTGATAATATCTTTGATTTCTAATGTCTTGTATATATCTTGTGGGTTGACCCGCCCCGCTCGATGCTGAGGCGGGTACATACCTCTTCAAGCCCCCCCAGTCTAATGTGTGTCTTATCTCGCGCGAGCGCGGTAAGATAGATATTAGACTTACTGATTAGGTCTTTTAAAAGGGGTTTTGTCGTTTTCTTGGTTGTTTCCATCATTGCGCGAAGTTCTATCCATTTGGTTGAAACGAATCGTCCATGTACGTGACGGTTGCTGACGTGGGTCAGTGATGGAGACGTGTCAGACATTTCGTGTGCTCGAGGTGCTACAGTTGCCTTTCGTGTCCCCTCACAAGCTGTCAGGGACACGTGTCGCGCTCGTGTTGGCCAAGACCTGCGAGTGGGGGCGCGTGAACTCTGGCACCCGCCGTATTTTTCTTTTCGTGTCCTCTCATACAGTTGTCAGGGACACGTGTCGCGCTCGCGTTGGCTATTACCTGCGAGTGGGGGCGCGTGAAGTCCGTTCAGCACCCAAATTTCTCTCTCCTTGGCCTATAAAAGCCAGCCCTTGGAGTTCTTTATCCTTCATCTTCTTGTTTTCTCTTCTGATTTTTTCTTTCTTTGTCTTCTGAAATATCTGTTCTTCAGAAGTTTCCGTTGTTAGATTTGACAGTTGTATGTCTGATAGCTCGGACTCGTCGAACCTGTCGATCACCTCAATCGTCTCCCGAAAACGCCGCGTTAAATCCGTAGTGATGTCGACGTTGAAGAAGAAAGGCAAGGGGAAGAAGGTTGCTGAGGGCTCATCGGAGGAGGTAAGGAGGACGAAGGTGGTGAGGAGGTGGAATGAAATCCCCTGCAAATTAAGGCAGGCTGATCTTGACAGCCTTATCGCCTCTCAGGGCTTTCCCACCCTGTTTGGTTGCATGTTGCCTGAGGCCGGGCAATCGGCGGCGGACCCGCCTGCCGGTTATATATCCCTATATTTCCATTTTTTCACCCACTGCAACCTTCGTCTCCCGATTACAAGGTTTGTGGGTGCACTGCTGCAGTTCTATGGGATTCATATATCCCAAGTCCATCCTTTTGGACTCGTGCGCATGACTCACTTTGAGTTCATGTGCAAATACCAGCGCGAGGAGCCTACCCCTCGGCGCTTTCAGTATTTTTATAAAGCCAAGATCCAAGACAATTGGTTCTCTTTTATTCCTAGAAGTCAGAAGGTGAAGTGCTCCACTGTTTCATTCAAGAGCCTTCATGACTGGTCTGAGAGGTTCTTCTACATTAGGGCTGGTGTAATTCCCATCCGCATGACGATGCGCGCAATCGATTCTGCGCCCGCGGATGCGGTTGTTATTAAGAACCCAACCGGCGCCTGGGTTAAGAAACTGACCGATGAACCATCCCCCGTGAAGAAAATTTGCGAGGAGGCGCTGGTGGGGGTCGGCATGAGTAAGCTATGGGCCGACAGCGCGCTTGAGCCCGTTATCCAAGTCGACGGGTTGTGTAAGTTTATTTCATTGCTTTATTTGTTTTTCTGCGCGAACATAATTCTTTTTCTGATATCAGTTGACTTGTTTTTGCGCAGTCAACAAGGATTATATCCACGCCGCTTATGATGATCAAGTGGAGGGTGGCTCCGTCGCGCTTGGCGCTGGGGAGGTTGGTTTCCCAGATCGCTTCGATGACATGTTCATCCCAGTGGATCTGGAATTTGACTTTGATGGCGACGCGCCTGGTAAGCCTTCACACTTATGTTTATTCCTTGAGAATACCAAATTTTGCTAACACTTGTGTTGCATGTATTGTAGATGCGCTGGAGAACTACGAGCTGGAGCTCGCGGAGGAGGATGAGGAAGAGGAGGCGCCCCTACTAAAGCGCAAAGCTAAGGGGAAATCAGGCGCAGGGGGCAGTAAAAGACAAAAGAAAGATGACACCCCTGTCGCTCATCCCCATGCTCAAAAGAAGGGACCTAAGGAAACCCAGGTGTTTACCACCATGGGTTCTTTAGCTTCCCTGCCTGTGAAAGTGGGCAGACCTCCTGTCCACTTGAGGTATGGTAGCGTCACCTCCTCCGTTCGCGCGGCTGAAGAGAGAAGCAGTGCCGCGCCTGCGACAGGTATACTTTGCTTATCTTCATCTGATTGAATTATTATTAAACCTTTGCTCCTTTGAATGTTTGCAGGACCGGCGACGGTTGCAGATCAGCCGCAGGCGCCACAAGGTGCTGAGGCTGCGTCGGGGTCTGCTTCGAAGTCCCCCGTTCTACCCTCTGAGAAGGGTAGAATGAACTTTATGGCGATGTTCGCCGCGCGAACAGAATTGCGCCAAGGTATGTTTTGCACATTTGTCTTCTGAATTTTTTCTTTTGGATCCAGTCATAAACCAATTTTCCTTGTTGATTTGTTCATAGGAGTTGTAGCTGGCGTACAAGTTGCCGGTGACACTCCTGGCGCCGTTGGCGGCGCCGCTGGTTCTGGTCCTGCTCCTGCTAGTGCTGATTCTCCCCTTATTGGGGTTACAAAGAAGCAGGAAGCCGTATTGCGCGCCGAACTGGCGGCGTCGAGACCTCCCTCGCCTCCTCCTACGCGCAGCCCTCTCCGCGAGGCTGGTTTGGAGCCCCCCAGGTCGCAGGAGAAGAGGCCTATTGAAGAAGATGAGGAGGATGAGGGGGCTCAAGCTGAGGGCTCCTTGGGAGGCCGCGCCAGCCCTGCGATGCCACAAGTCTTCGCAGCGCATACTTCTGGTGGGGCTGGCGCTGACTTTTCTGCTTCATCCCCGCAGGTATGTTTTAATTTGTTGCTCCGCTGGGCGTACCTCCATATAAGTATGTTTATGACTTAGAACATTTCTTGTGTTTTGCAGGGAGGTGACCACGTTTACCGCCCGAGATGGAATATTAATGAAGACAGTTCCTTCCAATCCATGGCCGTATGCGAGGACTTCTGGGCTCATGCCGTGCCTCCTACTGAAAGGAGGTATCAGGAGGAGCGCACCCGCGCTGACTTGCTTAATGATCACATTTTCGCTGGGTCAGCTTTCTTTGTTGCCTCCCAAGAGGTTCATCGTGATTATATTAAAGTACGCGATGCTCTTGTGGAAGCCCAGCGAGAGGCTAAGGTGGCCGCCTGGAACCTTTCTGATGCTCACGCACGAGCTGAGAAACTCCAGGCGGAGCTCAGCGAAAACCGAGCAAGTGCCAACACCGCCTTTACTAAGCGCGGGCATGAGCTCCAAGCTGCTAGGGAAAAGCAGCAGGTTGCAGAGGCCGAAGTTGCCAAGTACGCGCGGAGAGTGCGTGTCTTGGAACAGCAGGCGGAGGCGCGTGACCAAGCTATCGTCCAGAGTATCACTGAGAAATCATCACTGGAGAGCGAGGTTGCGCGCCTGAAGAAGTATTTGGCGACCGCGCAGGCCGATAGAGATGAGGCCCTGGCGACGGCAGCGTCTAGCCAGGAAGCACTTGATGCTGCGCAGGCGGAAAAAGAAGAAATTTTGGCGTCAGCAGCGTCTTATAGAGAGGAGCTAAAAAAGACCAAGGAAACTGTGGAGTTATTAAACTCCCAGGTTCCTGCCCTCGAGACGTCTGTTGCTGGCCTCGCGCAGGATCGCCAATGGCTAGTGTCACAGGGCATGACTCGTTGCGCTTTGGCGATGAAATATTCTGCCGAGTTTCAGGCCCTTGTGATGGACTGCAATGCTGCCGCGCGCTTGGTGGGTCGAGCTGAAGGGTTTACGGATGGGTACGAATATGGTATGTTGAAGAAGAACCCATCCGAGTACCCTTACAAGAGCGAGGCGGCCTGCGCGGACATGGCCGCGGTGGGGGAGAAGTATATGAATACTCCCATCCCCATCCTTATGCAGGTACCTTGACCTTAATGAGTTTTACTTGATTAATTTTCCAAGTGTTTTGTACTCAGTACTTTTCTATTGATTTGCAGATAGCTGCGCTTGCTGACCAGCCCGACCTCGGCGCGCTAAAGAAGTTGCTTGATGATTGCGAGAGGGCTGGTGGCGATGATGGTGGCGCGGGGGATGTTGCCTCTGCCAGCGGTTCTGGCGCAGCGAAAGAATCTGCTCCTGACACCGTCGTGATAGAAGACTCCAATGAGGAGGAAGAACTTGACTATGGTCAGTTAGGAGATGAAGATGAGCAGGCTGCGCCAGATGCCGAGGGCGATGATGAGGATGATGAAGAGGCTAGTGTCAACGTGGAGACTTGATAAGCCCTTCATGTTTTTATTTTTATTTGTAATTTGTAACTCATCATACCTGTAAATTTCAACGCTATGGAATGAAATTTGTTTTCCCTTTTTCACATATTGCGCATTTCCATTCATCTCTTTCTGTTTGCTTGTATAGATATAAGATATGCTTGCACGTTAAAATAAAACAAGGCTGTAAGGAAATTATTCACTTAACCATAGTCTTATTTTGTAAGTGGTTTCGCAGTATCTTATTTATGCTGACACGCGCGATGACTTTTCACTATTCCTTTTTTGCGCCTCGTTGTCGCGCGTTTTTTTATATGGAATTATGAGTTTTAGCCATTACATGTCAGCATGTGTTACTCAGATATCCACTATGATTCCGCGCGCGACCTCGACCTGAGACCTTAACAACTATGATAGGGCATGTACTTTGCCTTAGTTGTGTTTAAGGATTTTTATGATCAGGCTGCGCGGGATGTAAGATGGATGTTTGTGAGTGTTTTGAGCTAAGGCTCTTTGTTTTGGGCTAAGGCCCTGACGTTTTTAGAGTTAAGACCCATTAACGTGTTTTGAGCTAAGGCTCGCGCATGTATGTTTTACTTCGTTTTATTTTGTTTTGAAGTCAATATAGTGTTGTCATATTGCTCCAAATTAATAAAGGAAGTGTGAAACATGTATGCAAAGGTAATAGAACAAATATTGAAAGATAGCGCGAATCATCATTCATGATGGCTTAAAAGCCTTGATTACATGTTTGAATTTTTACATGAAGCACTTTCTAAGCTGTGCTGCGTTCCACGCGCGCGGTATCTTTTTTCCATTTAAATCTTTTAAAGTGTACGCGCCTTTCCCCAATTCTTTTGAGATTTGATAAGGTCCTTCCCAATTGGGGGACATTTTTCCTGGGGTATTGCGCGGCTAGCTTCATTGTTTCGAAGGACAAAATCATTTTTCTTGAAGTGGCATTCTTTAACGCGCTGATTATAATATTTTTCCATCTTTTTCTTGTATTTGGCTTCATTGATGATAGCCGCTTCTCTGCGCCCTTCAAGCAAGTTGAGGTCCAATCTTCTTTCGCGCTCGTTATCAGTCTTGCTCATCATGAGTACCCTATGGGATGGGCATCCAATTTCTGCTGGGATCATAGCCTCTGTCCCATAGGTTAGGCTGAACGGGGATTCGCCATTGCTAGTTTTGCTTAATGTCCTGTGCGCCCACAGGACATTAGGTAACTCTTCGACCCAAGAATGGGATTCTCCCTCCAACCTTTTCTTCAGCCCATTTAACAAACTTTGATTTGCGCGTTCCACTTGTCCATTCCCCTGAGGGTGATAGACTGAAGTGAAAATTTGGTTAATGCGCAATTCTTTGAGCCAGCTGGAAATCTTCTTGTCAGTGAATTGCTTGCCATTATCGCTAACAATTTCCATGGGCAAGCCAAAACGGCATATGATGTGGCTCCAGATAAACTGCTTCATTGACTCGGCTGTTATTTTCGCTAGTGGCTTGGCTTCAACCCATTTTGTAAAATAGTCTACTGCCACAACCAAAAATTTTACTCGCCCAGGCGCCTGCGGTAGGGGACCCACAATGTCGATTGCCCATTTGTGGAAAGGCCATGCTGAGGTTACCGGAATCAAGTTGTTCTTTGGCCTCATGGTGTTTGGCGCATAGCTCTGACATGCTTTGCACTTTTGGATCTCTTTTAAAGCGTCCAAGTACATGCCTGGCCAATAGTAGCCTGAGCTCATTGCCTTGGCAACCACCATGCGCGGGCCAGCATGAATTCCACATATTCCTTCGTGTATCTCTCTGATCACATAGTTCGCTTCCTCAGCATCCAAGCATTTCATGAGCGGCCCAAGATAAGAGCGTCGATATAATGTATCGTCAAGTAGTTCATAGTTCTGCGCCTTGTGTCTTATCTTTCTCGCCTGTGCGCGATCGTCCGGTAACTTCCCCTCCTTCAGGAATTCCATTATTGGAGTTATCCAGGATGAAGGGGTTGTATGAATTACAAGGACAGATTGCGTTTGCACTGACGGGTTGCTCATCACTTCCACCCTGACATCTTTGCCAAAGTGATCAAAATTAGTTGATGCCATCTTACTCAACGCGTCAGCGGACTTGTTTTCGCTGTGCGGGATGTGTATGATTTTGAAGAAGTCAAACTGCTCAACTAGCTTTTTTGCCTGCTCTAGATATAGAGGCATGGTGTTCTCCTTGGCATCATAAAAGCCATTGACCTGTGCAGCTACCAAGTAAGAATCAACATGGGCCTCTAGCCTTTTAACTCCAAACTTGCGCGCAATGCGCAGACCAGCCAGCAGGGCTTCATACTCGGCCTCATTGTTGGTACTCTTGAAGTCCAACCTAATAGCATAAGTATATTCATGATTCTCAGGGTCCATCAGTTTGAGGCCTGCGCCGGACCCTTCGTTGTTGGAGGCTCCATCAGTGAATAGCCTCCAAACATCTTCTTCATCATTTGCTCTCGGAGGATCTACCTCGCGCTGAGCTTCTTCAATCTTTCCCTCTGGGATTTCCGTGATGAAATCCGCCAGAACTTGACCCTTTATTGCTGGACGGGGCTTATAGGTGATCGTGTGTTCACCTAACTCCAGCGCCCACTTTGTCAGCCTTCCGGAGAGCGCGGGGCGTCGCAGGACTTGTTGGATGTTGTAACCAGTCAGAACTTCAATAGGATGACCATTGAAGTATCTATGAAGTTTGCGCGACGCGTGTGTTAGTGACAAAACTAACCTTTCCATGATGGAATAGCGCGTCTCAGGGTCTGTCAGCACCCGACTCACATAGTATATTGGCGTTTGGATCCCCTTGCGATCCACCAATAATACTGCGCCTATGGCGCGGTCTCCAGCTGACAAGTACAATGTAAGTGTTTCGCCAGGAAGTGGAGCTGTAAGCGCGGGCAGCTTTATGAGACATTCTTTTATCTCACTGAAAGCTTGCTCAGCCTCAGGCGTCCACTTGAATTGGCTCTTCTTCAAGCAATTCCTCAAAGTGTTAACGAATGGAGTAGATTTGCTGGCGTGGTTCGCTAGGAACCTGTTGATTGACACCAATCTACCATTCAGCTTCTGAACCTCTTTCATGGTGGATGGTGAAGGCATGTCAAGGATGGCTTCCACCTTTTCAGGGTTCACCTTGAAACCATCCTTAGTGACCATTACACCAAGAAATTTCCCCTCTTCCGCGCCGAAAGTACATTTGCTCGGGTTGAGCTTCATGTTAACTTCCGTTAGGCGCTGAAGAGTTTCCTCGATGTCTTTAAGCATTTGTCTCTCCTCCCTGCTCTTGATCACCAAATCATCAACGTAGACTTCCAGATTTCTTCCAATTTGTTCATTGAAAACCGAATCCATAAGTCTCTGATAGGTGGCTCCCGCATTCTTTAAACCAAAGGGCATTTTTGTGTAACAGAAAACACCCTTGTCGGTTCTGAAGGCAGTCTTGTCTTCGTCTTGTGGTGCCATTTGAATCTGGTGATAGCCTTTGTAGGCATCCAGGAAACATTTGAGCTTGAATGGCGCCACGGAGTCCACCTTTGCGTCGATGTTTGGGAGGGGGTAACAGTCTTTCGGACATGCTTTGTTGAGGTCCTTGAAGTCAATACACATCCTCCATGACCCGTTGCTTTTCTTTACCATCACAGGATTGGCTACCCACGTCTGGTATCGGATCGGGCGGATGATGTTTGCGCGCAACAGGTCCTCGACTTGCTCATTCATGGCCTTCGCCTTTTCATCCCCCATGATTCTCTTTTTCTGAGCAATTGGCTCCACCGACTTGAACGTGTTAAGAGAATGTTGCGCCAAGTCTCGCGGGACCCCAGTCATATCGGAGTGTTGCCACGCGAAGACCGACGTGTATTTTGTGAGCAACCTTTTCATTCTCAATCTCGTTTCGTCTGAAATGGTAGCGCCAATTGTGACCGTTTGCTCTGGGAATTTTGGGTTTAAAATCCACTTCTCTGGCGCATTGTCCGCCATTGGAAGTTTCATTCTCCCTTCCCGCGGCGCACTTGTCACTGCGCACAAATGATCGCGGTAAACAAATGTTACGCCTGTAGGTGTAGGGAACCCCAATGCGCCGTGCGCTGGCGACGGTACAACATTAAATTGGGCAATCGTTCCCCTACCCAGGATCATATTGTGGCATGACGTGGTGGGCAAGACCAAGAAGTTGACAACTTCGGCTCGCTTGTGCTCATCATCCCCCATAGTTAGTTCAAACTGAATCTGACCAAGGGGATGGATGATTTCATTTGAAACACCACAGATTGGTGCGTTCACAATTTCGAGCCGCGCTTGGTCTGCCGGGTCTAACTTTCTGAAACACTGCTCATACATAATGTCAGATTCACTTCCAGTGTCCACCAGGACTTTTGATGTCTGCCCTTGTCGTCCCCCCTCAGCCACACAGATTCTTTTGTATTTCTTGCTGGCAGAGGCTCCTTCCGGTTGCTCATCTTCTATTCTTTGGTTTTTCACCAAGTGAGCCAGCCTGCCTGACTTTACATCCTTCTCGATCGCATCCTTTAAATGATGGCATGCGTCGGTGTTGTGGCCCGGGGACTTGTGAAATTCACAATATTTGCCACTGTTTTGCGGTCCCTTGTAGTGTAGTTGCTTTGGGGGCTTGAATTGGACATTCTCAGTACTTAACACCTGTGAAGGTGTTTTAGTGAGGGAAGTCCATATTCTTGGCAGAGGTCTGCTAGGATCTCTGCCGCCCTCCCTCTTGTCACCCTCCCCGCGACTACGAACATCTTTTTGGGGCTGGGGTGAGCTTGGTTGCACTTGCTTTTCTGCGGAAGAAAAACTTGTTGGCTGCAACCTGGACCATACAGAGTTCTGTTTGGCCCTCTTCTCTTTGCTGCGCGGTGATTCAGCCTGATGCGCTCTTTCTCTTGCCCTATCTTGGGCAATCTGTTTTTCATTTCTCGCGAAGACTCGCGATGCTTCCATTAATTTTGCCCAAGTGGTGGGCATACCATCTTTGCTTACGAGAGCTCGGCGGAGTTGATCACTGCGCGCGCCTTGTATAAAGGCCACGCGCAGGAGCTGCTCAGTTATACCCCCGATTGCCAGGGACTCCTGATTGAAACGAGTGATGTAATCTTCAATCGTTTCATCATTCCTGCGTACGCAGTGCATGATGTCATCAGGATCGCGCGTATGCCTGCGCTGCTGTACGAAGTGGGCCTGGAACTTTTCTAATAGTTCCTCGAACCCATCAATTTGCCCAGTCGGCAAGCTCTCGAACCATACCCTCGCTGCGCCCGTGAGGCAGCGAGCAAACATATGACACCATGTTGGCATCGTCCAGCTCTCTAGGTTTCCCGTGTTATAGAAACCTTGCAAAAAGTCATCTGGATCTGTTGTGCCATCATATTTGCCCAGACCACTTGGCATCTTGGTCTTGTGCTGGATGGGAGCCTGCGCGATGCGCGCAGTAAACTTTGAGTGCTTCACTAAGATGGCCGGCCTGTACGGCGTGGTTACGTCCACTTGCCCCCTCACTGGCGGGCTGTACGGCATGTGCAGATCCAGATCTGCTCTGGCTCCAGGGGCCATGTTCACAGGCGCGCGGAGCTGTGAGCCTCCTGCATGAGTATCCCGTGTCTTCCTCATGCTATGCACTTCTTCATCACTGAACTCAGTCTGTGCAGTGTGAACAGAATGTCCTTCTTCCGGCGCGCGCGGCCTTTTTGTAGTCTGCTTATCAAACGGTTGCCTTTGTGTTTGGTCGGCATGCTTCTTCTGTTTGACCATTTCATTGTACTTTTCCATCAGACGCCGCTGCTCGTTTATGAGCCATTCATTCGGATCATTTGTTTCCTCTTCTGGACCCATTGGTCTTTTCTGTTTCGCGCCGGCAGGATTTTGTAACGTGAGATCGTCCAGAGGAGTTTCAGTCTGCCCGTGAGGAGTTGTGATGAAGGGACGGCTACTGGTGGGGCGCGTAGAATTACGCGGCCCCCTCAGGAACTGCTGTCCCTCATTAACGTCCCCACGTTCAATATCCTCCAGAACTTGATCAATGTTATGAACGCCAGAAACCATGGTGATTGATTTTTTTGTAGATCTGATTAGATCTGATTGCCGTTTGTAACAGTGGATGGCGCCAATGAAGAAACGTGGATCTACTCACTGGTAGCAGAACTACTTTCCTCGGGTGTGATTATGCTATTTCACCGATGATTCGTCTGGATCAATGTTCCTCCACCTACAAAACGAACAACGCCGTTACTTACCCCTCAGAAAGGGACAGAGGGGTCTTCTTTGGGGTAACCCTCCGGCGTGAGAATAAGTATGTGTAGGAGAAGATAATAATGTGTGAGTAAGGGAATTGGAAGAGTATTGCTTAATAGCTGAATACTGTATATTACTCTGTCTGATTATTCTGATTCTCTCTGTGTATGAGAAAGTAACTGACTAGGGCTGCCTGTCAGTGAATGTAATTGAATATGCTTCAATGTGAATCAATGTGTGTCCTGTAACTGTGTACGTTATGATGTATTTATAGTGCTAGGGTTTCCACTGATTGAGCTGAGACCAAATTAGGGTTTTGTTGGCCTCCTCCAATCGATTTGCGCCACGTGTCCCTGGAGACACCTGGTGCTCTTTCATTGGTTATGATCACGTGGTAACCCATGAGTCATGCTGAGCTGTCCAACTTTCCTTTAGCAGCTGTCAACATCAGCATATCCTTATTCCTTAAAAAGATGCCTTCTGGAAGGTTGTCTGACGTGCACAATCAAGGTTGCCCTAATCCTGATTTGGATAAGGACGAGGTTGATTATGTGCACGTGTGATATGCGGCCATCCTGAGGATGCGCGAGGTTTTCTCTTTATTCTCACGCGCAGATATTTCATGCGCAGATGCGATACGCACAAACATGTAATACGCGTCACGCGCAGCTGCGCCATGCGCAACTGTGATATGGGTGGGCATGTATGATGCGCGAGCATGTGATATGCGCCGCGCGCGGATGCGCCACGCACGATGTGATATGCATAAGCATGTGATACGCGCGAGCATATGTGATGCATGAGCACATGTGATGCGTGAGCATATGTGATATGTGCAAGCATGTGATGCTTGAGCATAAGTTTTGGCTTTGTGCCTTGATAATATCTTTGATTTCTAATGTCTTGTATATATCTTGTGGGTTGACCCGCCCCGCTCGATGCTGAGGCGGGTACATACCTCTTCAGCTCCCAAGAACGAACCAAACACGTTTACATCGAACACGCGCTTGAAGTTGTCGTTATTCGAGTCTAGGATTGTGAAATCCAAGTTCCCCGGGATGCCCGCGTTGTTGAACATGATGTCGAGCTTCCCAAATGTGGAAACCGCGGTGTCGACAACGTTTTTGACGTCGGGATCTTGTGTGACATCACAATGGACGTAAATGACATCGTTGGAGTTACACCCGAGTTCTTTACAAAGGGAAAGCCCCTTTTCGTCTTGGACGTCGGCGATCAAGACTTTGGCGCCGTGCTTAGCGAATAAGCGCACAGTGCTCTCACCGAAGCCGCTATCACCACCGGTGACTATGGCGACTTTGCCCTCTAATCTGTACAGAACAAGAGGAATATTTTGGATTAGAAAGTGGTTTAGGAATAAGGTTATTATTTTAGACCTATCTTATAATGTTCTTTTATTTATAATTTTACTTATAAGTGACAATTTTCTTTTTGAAATTTGTTAATTTTGTAAGTATGGATGTTTAAAAAGATCGAGGCTCGAAGCTCGTGGCTCTTTCGAATAAAACTAGTTATAAAAAGTTGATTTAAAACATCCTGAGCTGATTTGGATCATTTTTGTAACTGAGCCAAAATCGACACAGGCTCGGCTCGAGTCATGGCTCGGCTCGTGACTCGATCTTAAGCTCATTTAACTTCAAAATCGAGCTAGAGTTAAGTTGCCTCGTTTAATTTCAAGCCCGAGCTCGAAACCATCCTAGCTTGACTCGTGAACAACCTATTTTTAAGTGAACTAAAGTTTGCTTTGTTTATAGAGTTTTTTTAATCCAAGTTAACTAGTCGATTACATGTTTCACCAAGTTTAAGATAGGTTGCTTCACACACACAATGAAACTTTCGGAGTTCGCTTGTAAGAGTAGCAAACTACCTAAAATACATGATTTTGCGACCGTAGATCGAGTTCTTGGCACATACCTCATATTGGGAGTAAAACCATTCATCCTGAGTTTGCGAGCTAAGAATGACGGAACAAATGCAATTTATAGGCCACAAGATTTCAGAAAGAACCAAAAAAGATTTAATGTTTATTTCCACTTTTGTTCAATTGGAGCATCTCCACCGGTGTGTTTGTGAAGGTTTTTGTTGACATGTAATGGTGCAAACAAAGTTTACAGGTGGAGACAAACGTTTGTGGGGGTTTTTGTTTGTATTCTCAAACGTTTGAAATGTGGGTTTGTAGTGGCCCCACCACAACCACTACACACAAATCATATATATATACACATATATAATATAGTAGTAAAAGTAGGTAATGATGTGGAAGATGAGGTGGGGGTTTTTATTGGTTTATGGGTGGAGTAAAAAGTGAGGTTTTTTAAACAAATAGCTAGAGTATGATGTGACAGTGAGGTGGAGGTTTAAATTGGTTTATGGGTGTGGATGCTCTTAGCACATGTAATGGTGCAGAAAATTATCAGTGGAATGCCAGCAAAGAAAAATATAAAATATTATTAAAATTAATTAGCGATACATTTTAAAACGGACTTTTTAAAAAAAATAATAGGTTTAATATAAAAAAATTGTTTTTAGGTACCTGACAATGAAGCAAATGGTATTTAGGTGTCTAGCCATCTCAGATGGCTGGATTGGATTCCTCTCAGATGGCTGGATTGGATTCCTCTCTCATATTGGCAATCCACGTAAGCAACAACGTGTTAGTAAATACTGACTGGATCAGCTATTTGAATGTCTAGATCCAACTTTATTCTCTTTGTCACATGACGTCACAAGATGAGACCAATCATTTGAGATAGTTGGTTTGAACTTACATATCTAATCATAGATTACTTCTTTTGGCTAAAAACGTGGACTTTTGTTTCTAGATCAACCCACCGATTACTATTTTTAATCTATTTGCAAGCACCTTAGAAATCAACCCACCCATTACCACTTTACTAAACTTTCCATTGTTATAAAAGTGTTTGAATATTAATTTAGCAATGTCCTCTTTCAAACATCCCCACACATTTTCAAAAATAATAATAACATATCATATAACATTAATTAATTTAACTAATTCACTAAAAGCCAATGATGGTACTTAAACAAACCATATGTCTAAATGCATGCATAATAATTAATATAGACGAAATTACCCAAATCTAAACCTAATCCACACCATATCTGTTGTGGCTCTTGAACAAGGGAAAATGTTTCCTCGAAAGAGGAATTCGGCAACTGTACCACATGTGACGGTGTTGACCAAACTGAAATTGGTTTTTCCTTGACTACTGTGCCATTCGTAATCGACACTAGGCAAAACAAATCATTACAGGCCAACTTCTCCTTAATCATCAAAATTTGCATGATGAGGAAACACCACCCGGGTTGTGTTCGGGGTTGAACAACAGTCCATGCAAATCATGTTGTCGTCTTAAAAAATAGTACACCCATGACTTGCTCCGATTGGAAATATAAGTTCAAACTAGCTATCTCAAATGATTGGTCTCATCTTGTGCCGCCATATGGCAAATAGAATAAAGTTGGTCTAGCTATCTCAGATGGCTGATCCAATCATCATCTACTTACACGTTGTTGCTTACGTGGATTGCCACTAGGAGAGAGGAATCCAATCCAGCCATCTGAGATGGCTGGACACCTAAATACCATTTGCTTCATTGTCAGGTACCTAAAAGCCATTTTTTTTATATTTAGCCTACTATTTTAAGAAAAAAATCTTTTAAAATGTGTGAAGTTAGTTGGAAGGTATTGTAGATCGGTACCTATCGATTTTTTTTAAATTAACTTTTTATGTGATTACTGGTTAGTACTGTAATACCTTGGCTTTAAATGGAATACGTTAGAATGGTACATACAGATTGCTCATAAATACGTAACACTATTAAAGTGTCAATAAAATTTTTTTATTCCATTTCATAAAGTAGCAAGTATACAATTTTCATAATTGAATAACAAAGTACATTTCATCAGATAACAAATAAAAGTGTATTTAATATATCCTAAGGTCGACTAGTTTCCTTTGTCCTCAGCACAACATCAGTTCAATCTATAACACGTTTAAAATAGTATATGTTTGTCAACACGTATATTGGTGAGATTTCATAAGTTAATATACATATAATATGAAAAGGTTTGTCGATTCGCATGTCATAATGTAAAATAAATCTAATCATAAAGTAAATGGAATTCAACCCAAAATAACGCCCTAATATAGGGGAATGATAATGATGCCCCACCACTAGGGGAATGATACCACCATTATTTTCAACCGAAGTTGAAGAATTGGTAGCGCAGGCACGCCCTGTCGGCCCACCCGCTTTGAGTTTGAGTTTGCGAGTAATCACCATAAAAATAGTAAAGCCATTGCACATGTTCACGTGTAGTTATCATAAACAATATAGGAAAAATTATTATTAACATGCACGACATTGTTGCGAATCAGTTGGTAACCAAAGAGCATAAACAAACGAGAAACATTGTTAAGTGCTATACCCCAAAAATGTTAAAAGTATGAAAAAAAGGGTTATGAAACTCACATCGAAAATGAGAAGGATAGTTTAAACGAGACGAACAAACAAGGCGGAGAATCACAACGGATTATCCTAAACAAGTAAACACGTATGCTAGATTTTGACAACGAGTCAAAACGAAAAGAATACTATTATGACAAACTAGAACTTGGGGATTTTTATTTAAATTGAATGTAACTAAGATGAATTAAAATTTATATAAACCATTTGATATTTATTAGTTTAAGAATGATTTGTAAATGATTAACTGTAACTTATTAATATAAGTTTAAATAATAATATTACAAAAAAATTATCATTAAATGTTTCATTTTCAAGTAACATAATAAATTAATTTACTAATTAATTAGTTTAATGATTTTTCATGAATTATTTTAAAGAAATTAGATTAACTATTTAAAGGTATCAACTACATTAGTTCTATTTTAAAGAAATATTTAAATCAAAACAATTTTTTTATAAATCATCTTATTTAAAAGAAAACATGTAAAAGTATATGATGATCAACGGTCATAAGATTTAGATTAATATTCATGCTTTTCTTGCAAAATAACTAGGTTTGATCCAATATTTAGAAAATCAAAGTGTTTATCTTTGATACCCATGGTCATAATGATACTTAAAACCGAAAAAAAATTAAGATTTTTACTATAAAAGTATCATGGCAATATTGAAGGACAAATTATGAACAGTTAACATTAAATCAAAATAAAAACTATAAAATGCATGAAATTGTAAAACTTACTTATTAATGCTTTCAAGCTTAAAAAAAGAGTGTATTGAGGTGTGAAAAAAAATGGAGGATTAGTCCTCATTTTATAATGAATTTGTAGAGTTGTTATGTTTATAGAATTCGTGAAATTAAATCAATTTAAATATAATTAAAACACAAATTTAAAATAGTTTAAGAGGATTTTCAAAATGTTAAACTCTTTCAATCAAATTAATGGAATTAAAACATTCATTGATTTTTGTTAGTTAAATAGCATTTGAAAAGATGATGATGATGTGATGATGTTGATGATGATGATGATAGTTTAAGAACAATTCAAGTGAATTGTATCGGATATGTACATGAATAGATGATCTTGATTCTGAACGTTTTAAATGTGTATGCAATACTACAAGGGTAGTGAAAAATATAATTGCAGAGAAATGAACATGTAACATCGTGAAATACCCCGTCTAATTTTGGGCTAAAAATGTAAACTTTGGAAGTTAAATGGCCGAAAATGAAAATTTTAGTTTTCATGCATCTTCGCTCGACGCGAATATGAGGCTGAGCAACTTCGCACGACGCGAAGATGCTGGCACACAATTCAACGTTATCCTACACGTGTCGACACATGTCGACATGCAAAACTACGGCGCTCCCATGCACCTTCGCGTGACGCGAAGATGCTCACGTTGAGGCTATAAATAGGCAGCCGCGGATTCAAGCTCATTCATCCCATTTTCACTTTCATTCTCACATAGTTAGCCTAGGGAAGCGTGCTAGGGTGTTCCAAGGTTCCGAGGGTCCGATTCCGTGAAGAAATGAGGTGCCGAGGTGCTGTTAACGAGCTGTGTTCCTGTAAGCGAAACACGAGCTGAACTTATGCCGATTTTCTTTGTACTTACTTCTGCCTAGCCGACTAAGGTAGGATTATACTTTAGTTGTGTTACTATGTTGTTATTGGAACCTAGTTATTGGTATAGTCGTTTAACTGTAAATGTTTTCCAAATAATGTTTTACAAAGTAAAGATGTTGCTTCTACGTGAAGTAATGTTATCAAAACTATTATTGACGGGCACGTAGTAACTGGAAGGGGGATATCATTAGTAGACTCTTCTTGCCTAAGGAAAGTAATTCGTACACATCCCAATCAACCGCGGGATCCGTTTACTTACCTGGAGAAGTTTGCCAACGTGATATCCTTTATTAGGTTAAAGCGTGCTATTCCAAACGTCATATGTATATACAAAGTATTTTCATAAAAAAGACTATAACTTTACTAAGGTTAGGCCAGACCTAAGAGTTTGCTAATCAGACCTCGAGTCTGCTGAATTGAATCAGATTTAAGAGTCTGCTGAACTAAAGTCTGATAGTCAAAAGATTTACCATTTAGGTACTTATGCATACCTATTATGATATATAGGTTAATAGCATACCAAGGAAAGAAGTTCTGATATCACCAAAATGATAACGCAAGGTGAACACGTTAACCTTTTATTGTCTGAACTGATTTTACTCTTGTAACAAACAGGTTGTTTATTGCAAAGAGTTTGATAAATGTTTGCATGAGATTTTGTATCTAAAATCGTTATAATACAAAATAGATAATAAAAAGCAACTCGGATCGAATACACATGTGTTTGGATCCAAACATAACTGATAATTGGCATATAAAACCAAGTCAGTCATAACCAGTTCTCCAACAGGGTCACATAGCCTAGGGGAAGGTTATCTCCGAACAGGGGCTATGTACTCGGGGAACCCTTGAATTGTGTTTGTAGGGTAGTGGTACAAATCCCAGGAATGACAGGCATTCATACTGAGTTTATGAAATAGAAAACTATATTTGTATTTAACGACTGCTATAAACTGTTTTATCGAGTCAACGTTTCACCAGCATATAGCTGACGTGTTTTTCCAACCCATGCAGGTAGCTAGATGATGTACAAGGATTGGAGTCATTAGAAGATCGCTTGAGATGACTCTATTTTGAATATTTATAAATCCTTGTAATAATAATAACGCTGTTTTGTAAACTAAAACTCGGGTATTTAATTCCTGAGTAGTTTTGATAATGTAAATTAATATTTTAATATATAAGACTTCCGCTAAAATGAACTCGCTACTCTAATATATTTACTAAACCTGATACCAACCCGGGACGTCGCACCTAGGCACTGGATCGGGGTGTAACAGAACACGTGATTATAAGGTGAATTACGAGTAAGTTCAAAATTGACGAATGCCACAAGTACCGGCAATTTGGTTCGGGTTGGGATTGATTCAGGTCGAATAGCTTAGGGACGGAACATGTTGATACAAAAAATGGATCATTTGGTTCGGGTTGGGATTGATTCAGGTCGAAACGGGTTAGGTCAAAACAGTATGGGTAGGAACGGATTTCAGGTTAAAACGATGTCTGGTCGAAATAAATTTTCGAAAACAGGTTGGTTTGAAAAATAGTTTATTCAAAATTGTTGTACATTTTAGGCATTGGTTACCTAAATGTCAGTGTTTACAATCAGGCCTGATAAACGCGCGTCCAGCACCATGTGACGTGCGTAACCAAACTTTGGTAAGTGCCCAGCACCACGTAACGCACGAGTAATTAACGTGAATTACACACGCAATGTCAGTTAAGCATGTTTAATGTATGTAACGTGCACTCAGGTGTCAGTTATGCGTGTTCAATCATCAGTTACACGCGTAGTAGCTTTGCACGAGTTACACACACAATTTCGGGTTACGAACGTACCATCATCGGGTTTGCATGCGTAACCCACTGAATTGCACAGACACCTGACAAGTATTTTATAAATAGTAACCAAAGCAATTGAGATTCAACCAATAGTTGTTTATTTCAAAAATTACAACCTCAATGTATTTCAAATATATATAGCCAATCGTTTTTTGGGCGTGGTTTGTGTGCGTAAATCTAGCAACATGTTTCATCATTTGTGTGTGTCCCCAACTATTTAGAGGTATTCAAAAGAATCTGTATCTAAATTATCCGATAGTCCGTATCCGAACTATCCGAAATTTCGGATATCCGAAACAAGGATATCCGAAAATTCAGATTTAGATTCGGATAACATTTTTAGGATTTTTCGAATAGTTTGATTATCCGAACTATCCGAAATATTAAATTTAATATTTTTTTAATTTTAATATATTAACCTTATACCATACATAATCCTTTTGTAACCCTAATTTTCAAACTTTTTCACATCCGTTCTCTAACTCTAACCCTCCCTTCCACTCTCCAATCACTGCCACTACCACACCACCTCCGTTCGCCGCTACATTGTCCGTCACCGTCACCATTCACCACCTCCGGCACTATCCGTTAGACCCTCACCAGTCACTACTTTCGTCCTCTGGCGCCGCTGTCCTTTTCCGTCTGCACCAAATCACCACGGTACCACCTTGATAAGCCGATAGGTATGCTAGATTGTATCACATATTGTTTGATTTATCAATTAGAATTGTATATAGAAAACCTATTGTGTTTAGGTTGTTGGATTGAAGGTTGTGACTAAAGTTTTTAAAACAGGTTGTTGGATTGTTGGATTTAATGTTTGGTGACTTGTAATTTTAATGTTAAAACAGGTCGTTTGCTTGTTTGTTTTTCCAGTTTTTTTTCCAGATTTATCCGAATCACTATCCGATTAGATATCCTAGCTTCGGATATCCGAAATTTCAGATTCGGATTCGCATTATGAAATCTACTATCTGAAAGGATCAGATATCCAAGGTTCGCATATCCGATTTTGAACACCCCCTACAACTATCCAAACACATTCTCATGCCGACGATCAAACAATACTACATTATAAAATTTTAGGATATAACATTTCTCCCCTCTTTTTATGAATCTTGTCCTAAAAACATCTTATCTTCTGGTACCTACATGAACTCTGAACCTTGAAGGGTAGCGAGTGCCATTGGTATCAAAATTAAAAGGCATTACCACATACCGCTTGAGGACCGCAACCCGCTTGATGTATGGGTGCGCCATACCCTTTAGGTTACATTTACTTTTTACTTCTAAGGAAACTATGTTCGACGATAATTTTTACTTCAATTTTTTTGTGAGGTTACATAGTCCCATGTAATACAAGTCTCCACTCATTTTTTCAAAACTTTCACTCTAAACACGATATGTTAAATGCTGATGTCTCATTTATCTTAAACATATTTTGAAAGCTCTTCATTCTTTACGAAACATTTATCAAAGAGAACACAAATCCATGAAATAATAATCATATTGATAACATTTATGTATAATTATTTTTGTTCTAAGTAAATAAAATCTCATAACTTAGAGTTGATATATATCAACTTCATTGTTATTATTTGCCCTATATTTTTTTGAACGACCAATGAATCTTTTAAATGAGCTATCGATTAAATTTATCACATTATGATACATTCACATTTTGATTCGGGAAAAACTCTCACCTAAGGCCCGTGCTTGTGGACACTCGCTTGAATGCACGACAATGTGGTAAGGTAAAACATGTTCAATTCAATGATCCCACTTGTGAATATCACCTACTTGCCTATTCTCACATCATCACCCGGTGCCGCTAAAACTAAATAATAAATGCAAGAATCAAACTTGTGTCACAAGAAACACCAAGTCACCTTCTTAGCATTCCATCGTAAGCTCATTGGCATTACTTGCCACATATAAATATATGATTCTTGATTGAATAAAACTATTCGATTATATAGATATTTTTTGACATTTTATTTTCACAATTTATGTAGAATCATAATGCATGAATTTTTTTTAAAGACAAACTTGAAATAAAAATCATACGCCGAAAGAAAAACCTAACCGGGGCAAGACAAAATTACATGCTAAGTAAAGGTTTTTGAGCCCCGCCAGCCAGTTCAAATAAAACTTACAATTACGAGAAGATAACCACAAATACGAAACTGAAACAATCGAATCAAATAGAGTACTGTCTTTGTTATCATTGGGTTGACAAAAAATAATCTCATTTCGTGCTCTCCAAATAATCCACCATGTCGTATAGATATCACCTCAATAAATAGCATCTTTTTTTTGTTTACCCATCCCGAAGAATCCAACCATTCTAAAATACTTTTAGGCCCTTTATCCTCCGGAAGAAACACATCCAACCAACGACCGATAGCATTCCAAATCTTTGAAGCAAGGTGACACCCTCCAAAAATATGATCCAAAACTTCCACCAAATTCAATCAAATTGGGCATAATATTGAAGGAATATCAAAACCTTTACGACTTAAATTAAATTTAGTTGAGAGACGATCTAGAAGCAGGCGCCAAATCACGATGTTAACCTTCCTTGACACGAATTTATTCCATTTTGTAGGGATGGTACCCTCTGACGCTCCTGCCAATCCAAGTAGGATCTGACTCCTTTAATCGAGAACGTGTCATCAGAATCCAATTCCCAAATCCATTTATCGTCCGAATTACTCAAAGAAACTGAATCTAGAAGAGATATCAACTACTCGAGCTGAGTGTCCTCCACCCCACCCTTAGGACGCCTTCTCCAGTTCCACACCCAAACTGAATTAAACAATTTTAATTTTACTAAACAATATTTGTTCACCTTCAAATTAAAAAGTCTAGGAAATCGTAAGCATAAGCTAGAATCTTCAATTCACACATCTTTCCAAAACAAAATCTTACTTCCATTTTCTACTTTTTCTTTTTTTTTATATATCCAAAGAAGAAATCAAATCTTCAATGACATGTTCCAACATGGAGGCCAGAAATGGTTGAAGAAAATACAAATGCTGACTCGAGAAGACGGATTCATGCATGTCATGTGGGGTTCAGTGAGTTAAGACATTGGCACCCTTTTTTCTTTTTTTTTTTAGGCATTACTTTTTAATATTTTAATATATACATAATTATATACAGAGGTGCACAAATCGGGTTTTTCAAATACTAGGTTTCGGAATATATAATCGGGTTCAGGTATGACCGGGTATTGAAAAATCAGGTATGGCAATACTCGGGTCGTGTTCGGGTCCGTTATTATCAATACTCGGGCCTGTTCGGGTCCGGTATTGTCTCTAAAATCATACCCTATGCATCGGGGTTCGAGTCGGGTGTAGAACCGGGTATTCTAAATTCGGGTATTTGAATACTCTATTTCCGGATATTTAAAAAACCCTTTTTTGGGTTTCTTTCGGGCTTTTTTCCGGATTTTGTCGGTATAGATTGGATCTTTTAAGGGTTTACAATTTTTAGGGGTATTCTTGGGTATTTTTTAGGTATTTTTCTAGTAATTTTGGGTATATATCGGGTATTTGAAAAACCTGGTTTCGGGTATTGAAAAAACCCAGTTTCGGGTATGGTACCGGTTCCGGTTTTCGGGTATTACTGGGTATAAATCGGGTCCGGTTCCAGGTATGGGTTTTGGTAATGAAATGCATATCATATCCGTATCTTACGGGCAGAGTCGAGCATTAAAAATCCGGGTATAAAAATACCGGCCCAGGTATTTTTTTGGGTCCGGTTACGGGTTCCTTTTTTTTCACCTCTAAATATATATTATCGCCCAACTACGGCCCAGTCAACTTGAGGCCTAGTTCAAGACCAAAGTTTCTTTCAAATTTAAATTAAGTTACCAAACTACCAACTACCAACGATATTCTTAGGCTTGGTTAACTATACAAGTTTTTAATAATTATTTCTGCTATTCAACATTTTATGTATATATGGCCAATGATGTTTCATTTAAATAGCAAATTGCTACGAACTGTAAATATTCATATAATCATGTTTGGTTATTGTTTAATGTCATTAACCAAGTTACAGTAGTGTCAAATATTTTGTTTAGAAAACACAATTCAACCAAAAATAAATTCGGTCTAGTGGTATCAAGATGTTGAATAATGCCTTTCTAACCATTGAAAGTTTTAATTCCGTTGGTGACAAAAAAAAATGTGTGATTTACTGATTTAAGCCATATTTACTAAGAACCATCATGATTATAATTTATCCTATCACAATCAAGAAGTAGAAAGTCTAGCAATTCTAGTCCCTTCACTCTTTCTTTCATTAAAATATCCACCTCATGTTAATCACCATAAGTAAATTATACTTTCTATTTATTTCATAAAATCGATAACTGAATTAAAGATGAGCACCGTGATGTACTGTAACAGCGCAGCTACCGCCGCATCATAATATTGTTAGTTTTGGTTGGGACGTACCACCATCGCCTCACGGATTTGCTTTTGGTTACCCAAGTGGAGACTTCCCAGAAGGTCACCTATCCTGATACTACTCCCACTTGAGCACGCTTAAGTGTGGAATTCCCCTCTCATATACTACCATTGAACGCCCAAAACGCGTTATGACAAGTAAGGTATCCACCTCCTTATAAAGAAGACTTAGTTCTCCTCCCCAACCGATGTGGGATGTCACAATCCACCCCCCTTAAGGGGTCCAGCGTCCTCGCGGGACCTGGCACCACCGGTCCGGCCCTGGCTCTGATACCATCTATAACAGCCCAACTACCGCCGCATCATAATATTGTCCGAGACGTACCACCATCGCCTCATGAATTTGCTTTTGGTTGCCCGGTGTGGGATGTCACATGTACATGTGTAAAATTCTCTTAAGGAAAATTCTGTATTAAAGATGGACAACGTGACGTTATAAGCATACATAGTGTTTTAGTTCATACTTTTATCAATCATGTGTAGTATTAATCTTTTATTCTTTTTGTTTTATATTTTTATTTCACGATTTGGCTATAGAATTTGCTACAAACTAAACTAAATCATTTTTCATTTCGGAATTAGTTTGATATATCTAGCTAAACCGTAGCTAATCCCTCACTTGTGGCCTAGTGGTAGGAGGCTTTAGTTCTCCAATAGAGACTCAAGTTTGAATCCCACCTATGTTATATTTGGTGGATATTGGCAATGATGGATTTGAGCTAGGCCTTGTGCAAAGGTTGTCAGTTTGAATCCTGAGCCCACATTGGTTTTCGTCTCACTGTGTGTTACGCCAGAGAGTTCTACTCTTGTGGTGGCACAACGGCTGTCAAATGGCAGTCGGCGGTATGGTTTTCCGGAGGAACGCCCAAGCCAAACTCTGAAGCTAGCGTGGGTCCGGTTAAGACAATATAGTCTGGCCAGAATGGGGCATCGGGGCTCTCCAAATTTGGAGGGTGCGGTAGCCTAAATACAAGAAAGTCGCCGTTCTAAAAAAAAAAGCTAAACCGTAGCTAAAGAATTTTCATATATTTATTTCTGATTTTGTAGTAGTGTGCATATTGAAGTAGATATTTACTATATTATTTTATATGGTAAATTTCTAGCAGCTATGAGGGTGTTTGGAATTCCTTATTTTACCTTCTTATGACTTATTTAAGTGATAAGTTACAGAGTTGTAATTTATGACTTATACACTCATAAAATCTAACTTTTCCGAACACCTTATAACTAATAACCTATAAATTATATAAGGTACAAGTTATAAGGAGATAAAATAAGGAATCCCAAACACAATCTATGTGTATGGTATAAATTCACTTTTGTTAGAATTAATCTCTCACATGTAATGTTTAGGGATCAGTTATGTCAAAGTGTCTAACTATGCTTTAGTTAGTTTTATTATTTATATTTTAAAAGGGTTGAAATTGTAAATAGCGTTAGGTCACAAGATATGAACGATGGAGAAATCAATGAAATCACAATCCTTTTTTTTTTGTTTGCAAATTTAGTTGTTATTCTCAATCTTCATCTTAATTTCTTATATTCTGAGCAACAATTGATAACAGAGCTACACTGATTGTTCTAATTGAAGATTCAAAATTAGCCATTGTTTGTTCTTTGATTCGAATTGGGTTCTAAAAATTGGTTTGTGGAATTGCTTGAGACATCAACAGAAGAATCGAAATCATTGTAGTGAAATCGCACTTCACAATTGTTGTGATTTTTTTCCGAATTGTTCATAAAACTTTAGCGATTGAAAGTATCAACGGCTACAAATTGAATTACCAGATTGATTCTTATTTAGTTTGTTATTTCGTTTGTTGAAATTACACTCATTAATTAAACTCAAATTGATCAAGAAATCAATATTTTTTGTTGTTTTAGAACTTGTAAAGGCCATCAGATTTTTTCTTTTGGTTGAATTAGAATCACTTTGATTGGTTTTGTGTTTATAATAATAAACAAAACAATCAAATTCTAATTTGGTTGATAACAAACTTTGTTGTTTGTTGTGTTTTGAGTTTGTTATTTGTTGTAAATACACAAAACGTAAGTTGTTTCGTTTCATTGAGTGTGGCTGGTAATTGAACAAGAAAAAGACCACTTTGAGTTGTGTTTGTTGGTTACAATCGAAAAGGAAAAAAACACCATTTGGTGTTTTGATATTTCTTCATATTTTTAACCAAATTACCCTAATTGGTTAAAGGATTAGATTTTTTTTGAAGATTAAACCCACGACCAGATAATTGGAATATCGTTGGCATATTGGTTTAATCATTAAAATCAATAAAGTTTGGTTCTTTGCTAAATCAAAACTAGTTCTGATAAATATTTGGTTTAAATATTTAATTATACAAAGATTTGTTCTTTGTTTAAACAAAACGAAGTTTTTTATAAACTTTTGTTTTGATTTTTACAAGTTTAAAAGGTTATTAGAACCTTAAATCATACTTTGTGTCTAAATATTATTCTTGAGTGGTGATCATGTCGGAAACACCAAATGATAAGAATTCCCTTGTGACTTATAAAGAGTCAAGATTATCTCTTGCAGATTACCAATGCCCTGTGTTAAAGACTACAAATTAACAATATGGGCAATTCGAATGAAGATCATATTAGATGCAAATGGTCTTTGGGAATCTATAGAGCCCACTATTGAAACAAATATGGATGTTAAGAAATACAATTGTGCAATTGCAGTTTTGTTTCAAACTCTATCAGAAGATCTACTTCTACAAGTTGCATAACTACAAGAGAAGTGTGGGATACACTTAAAACCAGACATCTTAGTGGAACACAAGTGCAACATGCATGGTTACAAAGCATCAAATCTGAATTTGATAAGATGCAAATGAAAGACGACAAGACTATCGATTATTTCACAACGAGGCTAACAAATATTGTTAGTAAGGTAACGAGTTATGGTGTAAAATTCGAACTACCCACATTAGTGAGGAAAATCTTGACCTCTATTCATGATAGATTCTTGCAAACAATTGCATCAATAGAGCAATTTACGGATCTAGACATGTATCCGTTGATTGTATCATCGAGAGACTTAAAACTTTTGAAGAAAGCATTAAGTCTAAAATAGAAACTTTGACTGATTATCAAGATAAACTCTTGTTAACGCGACACGACAATGAACATGCTCATGGCCAACAATATGGAAATCGTGGACGAGGTAAATTCCGCCTGTCGGGAGGACGAGGCATGAAAATTATCGAGACATAGAGGATACCCTTTTCAAGTTAGAAAAATCTAACGATAAACCATAAGAAATAATAATGAGCACCCCACAATAGGCATAAAAGACAAGTCTCGCGTTGTCTGTTACAAATGTAGAAAATTTGGACATTATGCTTATGAATGTCTAAATAGAAACACGCAAGAATGGCAAGGCTCTCTTGGTTGAAAGTGAAGATGAAGAGCCTATCCTCTTGATGTCGATATAAAGAAGACAAATGTTGATCATGTGATATGATCAAAATGTAGAAGAAAGTTGTGTGAAGCAAGGATCGTGAGAAGCAATGCACATGAGAAGCGAAGTGAAATCATGTGAAGCCAAGTCGTGAGAAGCAAGTAGTGAGAAGTAAATCATGAGAAGAAAAATGAAGTCATGAGAAGTTAAAGTAAAGTTCGTAAGAAGAAAATAAAGTCGTGAGAAGGAAGCCATAGTTAAAGGTTAAAGAATAATGGTGTGAAAAGACACAGATAGAAGACTTGAATATCAGAAGATTCTATCTTTACATGCTCGTGATTAAGGGGTGAATGTTAGAATTAACCCCTCACATGTAAAGTTTAGGGATTAGTTAAGTGTCAAACCATGCTTTAGTTAGTTTTATTATTTATGAATTTTAGATGGGTTGAAATTGTAAATAGCATTAGGTCACAAGACATGAACGATGGTCCATAAATACTTTAAGAAATCAATGAAATTACAATCCTTTTTTGCAAATTCAATTGTTGTTATTTTCAATCTTCATCTTAATTTGTTATATTCTGGGCAACAGCTTTAGGGTAAAGTTAAAATACAAAGAAAGAAAAAAAATAAGAAGTGTGAGAAGGATTTATGATCACACAAAAAACTTTTTAAAAATAAATTCAAAAAAATTAATAAAAAAATCATAACTAAAAATATAAATTAAAAAACTACAATGCCCTATAATTCCCGTTCAAAAAGAAAAAAAAAGACACAATGCCGAGATCAAAAGCATAATGCTGAAAATGAATAAAAGACACAATTATAACTAAAAAAAAGACACAATAGATCGCAAAATACAACAAAATAGCAAACAAAATATAACATAATGTTCAGTAATATAATACAATATTAAGAAAAAAAGACACAATCAATGCCAAAAATAAACACAAAACACATTGATGTTTTTCACTCGACAAGGTTTTTTTTGTTTTTTGTTTTTTTTTTAAAATGATAAAGACGGTGGAAACATTTTTGTGTTTTTATTTTTTTTATTTTTTATTAGATTTTGAGTTATGGTTTTTTTTATTAATTTTTTTTAAAAAAGGTTTTTTATATAACTAAAAATTCTTCTCCTCCTTTCTATTTTTATCTCAAGTTTACTTATCCCTCAACTTTATTCATCAGTTGATGATAATAATAGGGCTGTTCAAAAAGCTCGCGGCTCGCTCGAAAAAAGCTTCGTAGAAAGCTCGCTCAAAATCGACTCGATTACAATCGAGCCGAGCCGAGCTCGACTCGATTTTTAAACCAACCGAGCCTGAGCTAGCCCCGGCTCGACCTATTTTATTTTAATTTATTACACACACACACATTCATTTAATTATCTAGCCCAGCTTTCTTAGCCCTATAAAATTAAACAAAATACCCACAACCCAATTCACCACACCACCGGTCCCCCGTTATACACATACTTCAACCCTAATCATTAGTTCATCACATTCTCACGTTGCTTTGCTTACACTCTGCACGCTGATTAGCGCCGCTGCCGGCCTTCCGCACGCTGCTGGCTGCTCCGCATTTCCTCCACTCCGTCAGACCATCACCAATACGAAGTCATGACTCACGACGCCGAAGGTAATCCATCAAATCCTATTTCTTGAGTGCAATTTCTTCATATTTAGGTTTAGACTAAGACACGGTATCATGTGTTTCTTGATTTGCTTGCTATTACCGTTTCAAAACTACTTTACAAATTGACAGACACGATATCATGTTTATAGGTATAAGTTACTTTGGTTGCATTTTATTGACAGATTTGAAACTGAAATAAGATTTGCATTCGGGTAATCTTAATAGAATCGGAAAAGAAATTAATTATAATATTTGAACTCATGTTATTTGGATAATTACCAAATCTTAATTCAATTTTCAGTTTCTAGAATGTGATATAAATTGTATCAGATCTTTTGTTTGACCATATAGTGATTGGAAAAAAATTAATTATAATATTTGAACTCAAATTTTCAAATTTGAGTAACACGAATAAACGGTTAAGTGACCCCAATAAGCACCTCCATATCAAGGTCAGGTGTTACCATAATGTGGATAAATTGTACCAGATCTTGCGTTTGACCATATAGTGATTTGGGGTTTATTATGGTTAATTTATTTGTTTAAATTTGTAGGATGTCTTCTTTTAAAGAATTTGTTGGTAGAATTGGGACTCAAAGTAACGAACCGGTTGATTTAAGTGATGGAGAAAGTGTGGAGTTGGTTGATGATTTGAGAGATGAGGTTAATGAGCTTGAAGTAAATGATGCTAATAAAGACCATCAAAGACGTAGGAATCCATCTGAAGTTTGGGAACATTTTGTAGATGTTGAAGAAGAGCACTATGGAAAAAAGGTGAAGAACTATGAGTGCAAACATTGTAAAGCGAGATACGTGATTAGTACCGGACGCCCCGCATCAACTCTTAAGCGACACATGAACAAATGCCATCACATTCTAAAGCTAAAAGGTAAGAAATGGGGTTTTAAATTTGAAGCATGTGGTAGTGATGGTATAAATAGTTTAAACAATGGGGGTTATGAACATAAGAAGTGTAAGGAAATGATTGCCAAGATGATCATAGCCCATGAGTTGCCTTTTTCATTTGTCGAGTACCACTGGTTCAATCAGTTAATGAAGTACAACAATCCCTTGTATCAAAAAGTGAGTAGGCCGACAATTACTAAAGAATGCATCCAATTTGTTGATGTAGAAAAAGAAAAGATGAAAAAGTTTTTTAAAAGTGTCGATGTTATCTCACTTACAAGTGATTGTTAGACATTAAACCAAACAGTAGGGTACATGTGTTTGACAACCCACTTTATAGATTCTGATCGAAAATTGAGGAAAGTTATAATTGGTTTCAATGAGCTTGAACCACCTCATAGTGGTGAGGTTATATCGGATGGTATTTTAGAGTGTTTAGTTAAGTGGGGAATTGAAGACAAAATTGGTACAATTACTCTCGATAATGCCTCCAATAATGATAGGGCAGCCATTATTTTACAAAATAACTTTCAAGAGAGAGGAAAGTTACATTTTGTGGGGCTATTTTTTCATATAAGGTGTTGTGCTAATATATTGAATTTGGTGGTGCAAGACGGTTTAGCAACTATTGATTCGTGTATTGTTAAAATTAGGGAAGGTGTAAAATATTTAAAAAAGTCTCTGGGCCGTTTATTGAAATTTGGTGAAGTAGCAACAACACTTGGTATGAATACTCGTCGGTCTTCATGTACCGATGTAAAAACTAGGTGGAACTCAACACACTGCATGCTTGAATCGGCTATTTACTACAAACGAGCCTTTCAAGGTTATGCGTTGAGAGATCAAAATTTTGAATGGACCCTTATGGATGCCAAGTGGACTAGAGCTGAGAAAGTTTGTGAGGTGCTTAAAGTGTTTGTACATGCTACTAATCTGTTTTCGGGTACTTCATATCCAACATCAAATTTATTTCTTATTGAAATTTTCAAGGTGAAAAAAAAATAAGTAGTTCTTTTGCATCAAATGATATGTTTTTGAAAAACATGAGTCTGCCAATGTATGAGAAGTTTGAGAAGTATTTGGGGAAATCGGGGTGCTTATGTCTATTGCATCAGTTTTAGATCCATGCTTTAAAATGGAGTCAATTATTTGGACTTTTAAGCAGTTGTATCCATCTAATGAGTTGAATAGTCGAGTTGAAGATGTGACTACAAAGTTAAAGTTTCTTTTTGAGAAGTATGCTAATGCATTCATGGTGGCTAGGGCTGCCACAATCAGCTCAATGGCCCTTCATCCCCTAACCATGAAGCTAGACAAGAAGATGACTTTTTTGCTTATCTCAAATCTAAGCCCGTTGAAAGTTTACAAAAAACCGAACTTGATATGTATTTAGAAGAACCCAATTACATAGGTTTGGAGGACAAAGAATTTGGTGTGCTGATTTGGTGGAGCCAAAGTTCCTCTAAGTTTCCTATTTTAAGCAAAATGGCTCGTGATATTTTTTCCATTCCAATTACAACCGTGGCATCCGAATCTGCTTTTACTGCCGGGGGTCGTATTTTGGATGATTATCGCGGCTCTCTCAAAAAAGATACGGTGGAATCACTTGTATGGGGAGGTGATTGGATAAAGGGAGCCTCAAAAGTAACCTTGCAAACACTATACGTAAGTTCATATTCACATTTTTATGCATTTACACATCTTTAATATCTGTACTAACAATTGTATTATTTTTATTCGTAGCAATCTGCAAAAGAGGAAGAAAATTTGGAAATAGAGATATCGACGAATGATTTTACAAACAAGTGACAAGGTATTTCTTGATTAGGTAGCAATTCTAAAAATTGATTGTTTAGCATTACTTTTGTGAGTTTGCGTAAAATTTGAAAAATTTTTAATATTTATGAGTTTATATATATATATGTATTCAATCTAGTTTTGAGAAAGAAGATTATACATTATTTAGCAATTCTAAGCTTATCCCTTTCTTATTTTTAGTTTATATTTTAACAGAAAACAAGTCGTTGGATGCGGGAGTTGTAGGAGTTTGGAACTGTGGAAATGCGAGTTGTTGCGGGCCTTGCATGGAAGTTTGAAACTTTGGAAGTTCGAGTTGTTGCGGGCCTTGCTTTTGAACTTAGTATTTTGTTGAACTTTGAACATGTTTAATTTATTTTGTATTTGGTTTGATTTAGACGTGTTGAACTTCTTTTGTTTTCGATGGTGTTGTATTAGACGTGTTGAACTTACTTTGTATTTGGTTGGTGTTGATCTTGACGTCTTATTTATTTAGTTTAACTTGAAGGTTGCATTTAATTGTTATTATTATCGGTAAATTCGAGCCAGCTCAGTTTAAATTTGAGCCGAGCTTGAGCTCACAATTTCAGCTCGATTGAGTATTGAGCTCGAGCAGAGCCAACTCGATTGATTATCGAGCTCGAGCTGGCCCTGGCACAGGCTCGGCTCGTGAACAGGCCTAATAATATATATCTTGAGTATTTAATGATTGTCAAACTCATCAACTAAACCATAGCTATCCAACATAGAGATGTTCATTCAAACCGGTTCCTGGAACCGAACCGGTGGACCCGAACCGGAACCGAACCGGTTCCTACCCGTTTTTTGTAGGAACCGGACCCTATCTGATTCAACCCGATGATCCGTGACCGGTTCTTGCATTTCTGAGTGAGGGCGGGTAGGAACCGGAACCGGTTCTGGAACCGAACCATCCGGAACCGGTTCCTAACCGGTTCTAGCCGTTGGATCGAATATAGCCATTGGAAATCGTTTCTTTGGCCGTTTTTTGACCGTTGGGGTCAAAAATAGCCGTTTTTTGGCTCCCCCAAGCACCCCACTACTAATATAAATAGGTATTTGATGTCATGGGTTCATCACAACACTCAAAACGCAAACCCGAACGCAAAAAAATACAAAAAAACGCTATTACAACGTTTTGAGTTCTCTAATCTCTTGTTTTCTCTTCTATATTCATATTTGTTGTTATGGCTGCCTCACAATCATCGGTTGGTCAAGGTTCCAACGCCGAACCAAGTTCCGTTCGTATTATACCTCATAATCGTAATCAAGAGATTTGGTGCAATTGGGATTTGGTTGAATTGAGTGACCATTCATTGAAGGCTCGGTGCAAGTTTTGTGGGATTTATTTAAACCCACTTTCGAATTCAAATTTGAAGAAACACATCGAAAAACCGTATTGCAAGGCGCTGAAAAAGAACGTCGATTCGCAACAAACGCAAATGGATAGTGAAGACGGAATATTTACATACCAAATTGATCGAGTTCAAGATCGTATGGCGAAGTTTGTGATTCAAGAAGCTTTGCCGTTTAGCCACTTCGACAACCCTCGCTTAACCGCCATGATTTGAGATACGCTTCAACCACAATACACTCACGTAAGTCGTCATACTCTTAAACGTTATTGTTTAAAATTGTGGAAGAAGGCCAAAGAGGTACTAATTGCATATTTTGAAAATATAAATACGGGAATAAACTTAACTAGTGATGTTTGGTCGGCTCCACATGGTCTACCCGAATCTTATCTTTGTGTCACCGCTCATTGGGTAGACCCGTCATCGTGGAAAATGATGAAACGCACCATTGCTTTCGAACTCTTTGAGTATCCACATACGGGAGATAATTTGTTTGAAATTTTAGATTATGTTATAAAAACTTATAAACTAGAAAATAAAATATTTTCAATGGCATTTGATAACGCGTCGAATAATACATCGGCGGTTGATAAATTAAAATTAAAATATACGCCGATTTGCAATGGTGTATTTTTTCACTCAAGGTGTGTTGCACATATCATTAATTTAATCGTGCAAGACGGACTTGCTTCGGATGAGGTTACATCGGTTATAAACGATTTTAGACTAATGATACATGAAGTTTTTAAGAAAAGTAAAAAAAGACAAATGGAATATAGAAAATTTTGTAAAGATACGGGAAGAAAAGCTTTGGGAGCTAATTGGGATGTACCTCATCGATGGAATTCCACTTGCATAATGTTTCAAAGTGCTTTGAAACAAAGAGAAACTTTACAAATGTTTCATTCTAGTCTTGCCGAGAATGATTTGGCAATCCCCTTTTCAAATGAGAAATGGGAAATTATCAATGACTTATCGACTTTTCTTGAAGTTTTTAAAACATCAACTACGAAACTATCGGGAACGTATTATCCGACAAGTCTCTTGGTTCTTTCGGAGTTATTTTTAATCGTTAACAATCTTAAAGAATTTGAAAATAAAGTCCAATGTTTTCAAACATCATATTACCAATGAAGTTTAAATTAAAAAAATACTTTCTTGAATTGCCACCGGTTTTTACTTGCGCCGCCGCTTTAAACCCAATGTTAAACGTTACGGGGGTTGACTGTGTGATAGACGAAATTTTTTCAGCCTTAGATATGCATGAAGTTGACCCAAACTTTTCAACAGAGGCAAAAAATGATTTTAACTTGAATTTTAAATTTATGTATGACTTTTATTTAAATAAATATGGGTCAAACATACGCATGCCTATGCCGGGGGGGTCTTTATCAAGTTCAAGTGCTACTAGAGTACGAGATCCCATGATTAGCCTTATGAACACCGTTCGCAACGTAACGGCTAAAAAACAAAGGGGTAACACCCCTTCAAGCGAACTAGGAAGGTATAGTGCAAATAATTACTCTACCGGTTTATCCGAAGAGGAATATGACACTTTTGATGTTTTGGCTTGGTGGAAGGTAAAGGAAACCGAGTTTCCGATTCTTGCCACCATGGCCCGTGATTTACTAACCGTCCAAGCTTCTACGGTAGCTTCGGAATCCGCTTTTTCTCTTAGTGGCAGGGTAATATAGGTGAGAAGAACAAGACTAAATTCAGAGTCGGTGGAGATGTGCATTTGCTTAAAGGATCACTTGGACTCAATCGATCGTATTCAACACGTAACCACTCTCGAAGATGAAACACCACTTGATGTTCGAGTGCACGACGAACAAGAAGTCATTTCTACAAGTAATTCCGAGGAAGAAGTCGCCGCTCAATAATTACGACGAACAAGAAGGCTTTTCTAGAAATAATATGTCACAACTTTATATTTATAAGTTTAATGTTTTGTTAGTTTGTTTTTGAAGATTTTAAAACATGTAACATTTTTTTTTTTGAACTTCTTAAAGTAAATAAAATGAATTTTATGTTAATTGTTTTGTTTATTTTTCATGCTATACAAATACGAATCGTAGTTTAGAATCCAAATCGCAAACGAAAAACGAAAAAAAAAAAAAAATTTACACCGTAACCGGTTGGAACCGGTTACGATACAGGAACCGGTTTAGGAACCGGTAAGAACCGGTTCCATAGGTTAGGGGTCCGAGGGTGGGAGAACCGGTTCGGTTCCCTAACCGGTTCGAGCCTGGAACCGGTTTATAAGGGAGTTTTGAATATAAGAACCGGTTAGGAACCGGATCCGGTTCCTAGTCCCAAACCGTTTTGAACATCTCTAATCCAACATGATTATATCTTTATGATTTTATCTAAGTTTATGATACCGATGTGACCATTTGCAATCAATTTAATTATATGGACCCACTATTCATACTCTCCTGCAATGTTAAATAAATATTTCCGTAAAGCAGCGCACCGTCGTCTCATCCAGATTGGCAAACAAATTTCAACGTATAAAATAAATAATCCTAATTTGTATATTGGCTGATAATAATCCTAATTTTAAAAATCATTACCAGCGGTCTCAACTTTCAACTATTTTTTTCTCAATGGACAGTCGTTAAAAAACACTTAGCGCCGTTAAATTTTTTTCCAAGTTTCAAACCAATGTTTTAGGGATTTTGATCGATAGAACGATACAATTCGACTGATGTGAAACTTATCATGAAATGGTGTTCCAAGCGACGAAACAATCTTTCAATTCGTATGTATGAATTTCCAATTAACAAAAATTTAGTCATTTGAATCACCGTTTTGTGATAAGTTTTGCATCAGTCGAATCGTATCGTTCTTCCGATTAAAAGCCCTAAAACAACGGTTTGAAACTCGAAAAAAAACTATGAATCTAATCATCTCATTAAAATCAAAACGATTACAATAAAGTGGCAGGCAAACGGGCAACAAGCTGCGCCGCAACCCCCTTCTGAATAGCAAACCCAATCCTACTAAAAACGAAGCGTTGGGCCGTAGGAGCCGAACAAGTACCATTTACAACACGTTGAACCCTGCTTAGAGAATTCACAGCCTCCGGGGCCAGAAACCCAAATGTATCAAAAGCAAAAGGTAGAAACACATGTTGATTCTCCAAACAAGCTTTCTCGTGTTTGACAACTTTACCCGATTCGGCCTTCAACGTAGCCTGACCCACACCAAACCCCCGGTCCCTGAGCCCGACCAGAGGAGACACTCCTGTAAGGTCCACACAAGCGTGTTTCCCCCCTGCCCACCCAAAGACAAGAATATTAGTCGGTCGTAACGTGGACCTCCCTTCGAGAGGGTCTGTGAGAAAGTTAACAGGGGCCTCCTTTTTAGCAGAAATCCCTGCTCGTTTAAGAACATCGCACAGAACATCTCTAACCAAATCATGTCTGTATTTAAAACCAGGTAATTCTTTGCAATGCACCGCATGGTCTCCAAAGGGATCCAAACAGACCTTGCGGCAAACTAGGCAAGGCTCATCAGTCGGAAACATAGGGATCATTAGCCGGTACTTAAGGATAGACCGGTACTCCAACCTCGACATATGTTGGCCTAATCCTTCAATGAGGATGGCCGTTAGAAAATCCTAAGCCCGAGGAGCCCGAAGACATTCAAACACCGCTTTTTGGCGAAGAGATAGATCAAACTTCGCTTCTAAACTCTAGACGATTCCACTTAATAAGGCACTCGCCAAAGCATGTTGGGCTTTAAGGGGGTGGTGTACTTATTAGAGAACCCGCTAAGATCAAAATCGGGACGTGAAGTACGTAAACGATCCATCGCACACCCATAGTCAGTGTCCAACCCATCAATACCACATCCCCGAAGAATGTGGTCCTGCAAACTCCATGATTGTGCTCTCGAAGCCACAAAATCATATGTAGATACATCCTTGGCCGAACATAAACCCAACCCCCCAAAACGGGTCGGAAATGATGCCAACTTCCATTGAAGATCCTCAAAAAACGGCCCTCGACAAAGCACGATGTCCTCAAATCGCCCATCGAAGGCCATTATCAAAAATAGAAACAGCTTCCCCCACATACATAGGTTGGCACGTTCTTAGGCCAAACAACAGCTTTGCGACTCCCATACATGAGCGAAGCAAAAGAAGTTCGCATTGAGGGTCCCGAAGCCTTGGGAGGCAACTCATCAATTCCACAGCACTAGATGCCCTTTTCACCCCCAAACTACTGATGAACCCCGCATCCCGACTTACAGCGCCACCAAGGAGTTTCACACCAAGCACTGACCTTCCAATCCCACAAGGGAACAACCCATTCTGCACCTTTTCCCCATTACACGTTGGCCAAAATAATTCTGTTTTCTTAATGTTTAATTCAAGACCCAAACAAGGGCCCTCGGCCCTGATAATATCTAATGCATTAGCTACCTCTTTAGTGTCCCCGATAATCGTACCATCATCCAAGTACCAAGCATGGAAAAGAAGCTTACAATGATCTCTGATTTGGTGAACAAGTGGATGTAAAAGTAAGGCAAAGAGAAGAGGCCTAAGAGGGTCCCCCTGTTGAACCCCAGTGGTGGACCTAATGTAAGCATCTCCCACATATAACCTAGCCGATTGCCCATATAAAAAATCCACCCATAAGGAAATAGAAGGACATCGACTCCGTACCTCATGCAGAAGGGCCGTCCTATCGACTAAGTTGAAGGCATTAGAGAAATAAACAGTAAGCATAGCCAATGACCCATCCGAGTAAAACTGATTTACAAACTTGTTTGCGCTATGAAGCACAGCCTTTGCCCCCACTAGGCACTCCCACCCCAAATTGAAAGTCACAGAGGTACTTAGCAATCTCCTTCCCGAGACCCCTCATAAGTAGACATTACATTAGTCCCGACACCCCTAATTGAAAGACCCCTCTCCACACAACACATCTAAAATGTGTTGGGCTCTCAATCTGTCCCGCCCACACGAAGTCCCTTTAGGGAAAGATTTAATGCAACCAAGCACACTATCAACGTCCACAACAAGACCCAATAAGTAGACATTACATTAGTAGTAGAAAGGAATCGGGAAGTCTTGCTTCGACCATTAAAATCAAATCTTTCTTTTCATTTTGAATTCAAAGATTTCTGATTTCCAATTTTTTACAAAATCCCCAGAACGGATGTTTAGAATCAACCAAGTATTAACAGTCCCCTTATTTTGTTCTGGCTGGGTAAAAGTAGGTTGAGTTATATCAGCAGAACAGAATAAGAGATTCCGATTCGTTTGCTGATGAGGCGGCACCCGGATTTGAACTGGGGAAAAAGGATTTGCAGTACCCCGCCTTACCACTCGGCCATGCCGCCAAAACGATACACAATAGGAGAAATTTTTACCTTTTTTGTTAGATTACTCAATTTTAGTTTATCGTACTTGCATCCCCCTTTGAATCCTTTTTCTAACTAAACTTATCAAAATTAGAAAAAAACCCTTTTCCCCTTTTGATTGTCCCTTCGATTGATTGTATAGTATCTCAAAACACACAATGCCAAAAAGCTTCCCCTCACTTTTCTATTGAAAAATCAAATGTATATTTTCACTCAAAAAAACCAAAATTTATGACAAACGGAAATAGTTGAAAGTTGGGGCCGCTGGTAATGATTTTTAAAGTTAAGATTATTATCGGCCAATACACAAAAGTTGAGTTATTTATTTCCAATTTTCCTTATATATAATTGTGAGCAAGCAAAAGAAATGTCGGATTTGGTTGCATTACTGTACGGTTGTCGCGCAGCCTATAGAGAAATCATTTTTAATATTTGGCATAATCCTAACATAATACATTAAATCTGTACTAATTAAGACACTCAATTAATCAACTATCGATACGGTTTGATGCACAGTATAAAAAAAGTTGAGATGATGTTTACTAGTTACCATATTGCGTTAAATTGGATTATAACATTGCATCTACTTGACTATAACAATACATCAACTATGAGTATGTTTGGCAAGGAGCTTTTAGGAAAAAACTCATATTTAATTAAAAGCCTTGTTTGGTTGGAAGGAGCTTGAAGCTTTTAGGTCATGAGAAAAAGCTTAAAGCTCCAACTAGTAACGTTTAGAAAGAGCTACAAGCTTTTAGTATTTTAATTACTTAAATAACCTTCCAAAATAAGTATATTTAATATTATTGTTTTTAAATTATGCTCATTTTGGTCATTTTATACATTTATTAAAAGTTTCAGCTACTCTGCCAAACACCTAAATATATCTAAAAACTACAGCTTCCAGCTACCAGCTTCCAGCCACCAGTCACCAGCTTTCAGCCACCAGCCACCAGCTAGTTTTGCCAAACATACCCTATATATGGTTGGAAGTACATATGCACAATATTGTATTAAATCCGATTATAACAGCGCATTAACTTGAAAATAACAGCACATTAACATATTGTCTGATATACCATAGTAATGTGATTTGATGTTGATGTGTATAGTGCACCAAATTGCACTATATATAGTGGTTAATTATACTTTATTTCAGTTGGGCACAACGTGAAAGTTTACATCAATATGTGAAGTTGTGTTATAATTAATGGTGTATCAAATTGATTTAACAATGGTGCATCAAACTATGCCGTTTAATGTATTAATGTATACTAAGTTTGATGCACGATTATAACGCTATTTGGTACAATGATACATACAATTACAAGAGTACATCAAACTATATTACAACAATCCATCATATACCTAATTAAAAACATAGTTTCTTATATAAACATAAGGAGTAAGATTAAAACTCGTATATAAAAAAAAATGTTTAGTTGAATATTAAAATTATAAGTTTTTGTTTGTCTAATGAATTAACTAATCAATAAACTATAACTAACTAACTAACAAATCTTAATAACTTTCTTAACATATAAACGCTCTAGTGAGTGTGAAATGAGGAAGATCCATTTACTAAGGCAATATGTAGTGGGCTACAAATTTGAGCGATACTGGGCAATTTTGGAGGGAACACCCCCCCCCCCTCCCCCTGGCGATAAGAGGGGTAATTTGTCGCCGGGTGTGTTTGTTGATTTAATATTATTAAATTAAATATGTGTGTATAAATGTATACATACATATATATATATATATATATATATATATATATATATATATATATATATATATATATATATATATATATATATATATATATATATATGATCTTATGAGCTATAACACCATTAAACTTCTAAAATGAAAATCACCTATCTGCTGACGTGACGTCACATATCAAAAATCGCCCCTATTTTATAGCCATGCACTACAAATAGCCTAACTACACGCTTATATGATATGATGTGTCCTTGCATATTGCTCACCCATGTCATAACACCATAGCTAGCTCTGTAAACAAAATTGTAAAGAAGCATTTATTATTATTTTTAGTTGGTTTTGAATCATGCGGCCTATAAATTACCAGCTTCTTCCATTCATTTGCCATAAACGCAAAATGAATGGTTTTATTCCCAATAGGTATGTGCGAAGAACTCTCACGTCGTTAAATAATGCTCTTTTTTTCCCCTACATTACCTTTATATAAGCATTGCTCTTATTATTATTATTATTATTATTATTATTATTATTATTACACTATAATTTCTAGTACTTTTAGAATATCCCTATCCTACAACTCACCGGTGTCTTGGGTGTCAAGCTGAACTGTATATAGTTTGTTGAAAAACTTCATACAGATCGCTTGTCACCCAATCCAACCTGACTAGTTCATTTGTCATACCAGCGAACTTAAAAAAAGTATTATATAATATTTAAATAAGTCTGCTTTTCAGAATCCGAACCACCTACTAATAGCATTTTTCCATGTAATGGTACAGATTAGAGAGCAAAGTCGCCATAGTCACCGGTGGCGCTAGCGGCTTCGGCGAAAGCACCGTTCGCTTATTCGCTAAACACGGTGCCAAAGTCTTGATCGCCGACGTCCAAGATGAAAAGGGGCTTTCCCTTTGTAAAGAACTCGCGTGAAACTCCATCAACGATGTCATTTACGTCCATTGCGACGTCAGTCAAGAATCCGACGTCAAAAACGTTGTCGACACCGCGGTTTCCACATTTGGGAAGCTCGACATCATGTTCAACAACGCGGGCATCCCGGGGAACTTGGATTTCACAATCCTAGACTCGGATAACGAAAACTTCAAGCGCGTGTTCGATGTAAACGTGTTTGGTTCGTTTTTGAGAGCTAAACATGCTGCTAGGGTTATGATCCCCGCGAAACGTGGAGTGATATTATTCACTTCAAGTTCAGCATCCGTGGTGTCGGGCGAGTCACCGCACGCCTACACGGTATCAAAGCACGCGGTAGTCGGGTTAATGAAGAACTTGTGTGTGGAATTAGGGCAACATGGGATTAGGGTTAATTGCATTTCACCGGGGTCGGTTTCGACCCCGTTGTTGACAAATGCAATGGGGCTGGAGAAGGCCGCGGTGGACGAGATTTTGTGTGCAGCCGCGGTGTTGAAAGAGGTGGTGCCGACCGCGGAGGATGTGGCTGAGGCCGCGGTGTATTTAGCAAGTGATGGTTCAAAGTTTGTGACCGGGTGAAGAAACACTAATCGACCCCGGGCAGATTACGGATAATCTGGGGGTTAAATAGATGTTTCCCACGAGGGGTTAGATCCGGCAAAGATGGTTCTTCAGATGACCTGCAAAACAGATACCGTGAGCTCGTCACTGAGAAGGGGGGTACCTCCTTGTGACCACCCTCCGGCGTGAGAATCAGACTAGATTGCTCTTGAATATAAGTGTGTATTAAGAGAAATGACTAGAGCAGATATGATGGTATGAGATGAGATGATCATACCGTTCCAAGGTGTTGGAGTATTTATAGCCGAAGGTAGGTTTCCAAGCAGGTACAGCCGGCTGAATAGTATTCATGTTCTGCCAACTGTGGGCTACGCACGGCCATGGTGGTTGGTGGGTAGGCAGCGGCTGATAGTGACCAGGCCGGCTGTGTACTATTCATGTTCCACCAACTGCAGGCTATGCACGTCCTCCGACAGGTTGGTGAGTAGGCAGCGGCTGATAGTGACATACAGTACAAGAGCGTGCTGCTCGTCATACTGTTGTCAGTGAGCTGTCGTATCTTTGGTTAGATCTTTTGTCCATACCTCGTCAGGTACAGTACAAAAGATCCTCCAGTATCGTACGGACTGGCTCATTTGGGCGGGAGTTTTCCCGGCTTTGTGCGGGAGTGTTCCCGGCTTGCTCACTCCTTCTTCAGGTGGCATTACTGAATTATTTAAGAGTTAAGTGCCTTGTGCGTGTAGCCTTGCTGCGCGGGTAGCCTTCCCTGATGGCTAGTATCCGTTGCTGCGGGAACAGGCGGAGTACGTCGACCATTGGGAGGCTTTTCCTGCGGGAACAGCTTGTGTACTGCGCGTAAGGACGTCACGTCTCTGAGCATGGTGGGTCCTGAGGATCCAGTTGGTTTCTGCGCAGACGTCTCTCTTCAAGGTGAGTCTTTGCGAGTTTAGCCTTTGCGCAGACGTCCCTATTGCAGGTGAGTCTTGCGAGTTCAACTGCGCAGACGTCTCTCTTTGAGGTGAGTCTTGCGGGTCCAACTGGGCTCTGCTGGGACCTACCTCTTCAAGTCCCCCCAGTCCAATGTTCTTCTCATGAATTGTTAATAAGTGAGGTGAACTTTTGGACTTAAGCAAAGGGTTTTGAAAAGGCTTTAGTTTTAAGGTTTTTCATGGGGATTCTTCCCGCGGAAGTCCTAATGTCACGTGCAGAAATTCCCGACTTTTCTGCTTGATCTTTGGGTATGATTCGGGTAGGTCTGTAACCTCCTCGCAAGTCAGGAGCGTTGAGTTCCACTTGTGTAGATTCTCCATGAGGTTTTGGTAGTTTTGAACATAGTGATCAATTATGTTAAAACAACCAATTCCATCTTGGAGCTTCCAACAATCTAGTTCTCGACGTTCCCGCTATGCGGGGATGTTATTCCCGTTTCCGCAAGCATGGCCCAGAAGATCCTTCTTGGCTTCAATTCCCTGCGGATTGCTAGGTATGTGAAGGGTTTCGCCTTGACACTGTACCTTGAAGAGGTAGGTCCCAGCAGAGCCCAGTTGGACCCGCAAGACTCACCTCAAAGAGGGACGTATGCGTAGTTGAACCCGCAAGACTCACCTTCAACAGGGACGTCTGCGCAAAGGCTAAACTCGCAAGACTCACCTTGAAGAGGGACGTCTGCGCAGAAACCAACTGGATCCGCAGGACCCACCATGCTCAGAGACGTGACGTCCTTACGCGCAGTACGCAAGCTGTTCCCGCAGGAAAAGCCTCCCAATGGTGAAGTACCCCGCCTGTTCCCGCAGCTGCGGATACAAGCCATCAGGGAAGGCTACCTGCGCAGCAAGGCTACACGCACAAGGCACTTAACTCTTAAATAATTCAGTAATGTCACCTGAAGAAGGAGTGAGCAAGCCGGGAACACTCCCGCCCAAAGCCGGGAATACTCCCGCCCAAATGAGCCAGTCCGTACGCTACTGGAGGACCTTTTGTACTGTACCTGACGAGGTATGGACAAAAGGTCTGACCAAAGCAGCGACAGCTCACTGTGACAAAGGAATAGTACACAGCCGGCCTGGTCACTATCAGCCGCTGCCTACTCACCAACCCCTGTCACTATTAGCCGCTGCCTACTCACCAACCTGTCGTAGCACGTGCATAGCCTGCAGTTGGTGGAAAAGGAATAGTACACAGCCGGTCTGGTCCTATCAGCCGCTGCCTACCCACCAACTGCCAGCATGGCATGTACGTAGCCCACAGTTGGCAGAACAGGAACACTATTCAGCCGGCTGTACCTTCTTGGAAACCTACCTTTGGCTATAAATACTCCAACACCTTGGAATGGTATGGATATATTACATTACCTTATCACATCTTATCTTCTCTAGCAATCTCTTAATATACACTTATATTCAAGAGCAATCTAGTCTGATTCTCACGCCGGAGGGTGGTCACAAGGAGGTACCCCCCCCCCCTTCTCAGTGACGAGCTCACGGTGTCTGTTTTGCAGGTCACCAGAAGAACCATCTTTGTCGGACATAACCCCTCTTGGGAAACATCTATTTAACCCCAGATTATCCGTAATCTGCCCGGGGTCAATTAGTGTTTCTTCATTGGCGCCATCCGTGCATAAAAGGTAGAACTAATTCTCAGTTTTTCCAAAACTTCCGAAAAGATGGTTAACGTTACTCCGGTCCCCAGGCCAGGGAGTAACCAAGAAACCCCGGTAACCACAACCCCAGCTACTGGGGGGAACACCGGCGAATACACACATTTTTCGAACACTACCCCGGTTACCCAAGCTGGGGCAAGTGCAGTAAATTTTACGAACACTACCCCGGTTACCCGAGCCGGGGCAAGTGCAGTAAACAATCCTCCCCTGGGATTCATTGATACCCAGGTGGAATAACAACAGATGAGGCCCCCTCGCCAAACACTTGAACAAGTTAAGGCGTGGGCGGAAAAACGTCAAAGGGAATTCCAAGCTGAGTTGGATGAACGCTTACGTTCACTCCAACAGACTGACGAATTCGGAAGCACTCGACAACAGCTCAACATGAGCAATGAGTGCGAGTACTTGGACGATGATTCGGAGGAATCCGACACCGACGTAAACCCTCGCCATAAGGCGAAAGGGAAGCGTAAGGAAACGGACTTCCAACCAAGAAGGAATTTTGGAGAAACCTTCAAACCAAAAAACGCGGGTGGAAACCCACGTGACTTCTCTAAAACCTTCAGACCAACCGCTGCAAATGCGGGAACCTCCAAGTTTGCAAGGGACATTGCGGAAGCAATCGCCCCAAGAAGTGCCAAACAGATGTCCAACATCGGCACCTATGATGGTATATCCGACCCAGACGATCATTTGAACAGATTCATAGCGGGGGCAACCGTCAGCAACTGGACGGAACCCACGTGGTGTTATATGTTCCAAATGACGCTGGTTGGAGCAGCCAGAGCATGGTTTGACCGTCTACCGGTCCACCACATCTATGATTGGGCAGACTTCCAACAGAAGTTCAGCCAACACTTCAGTCAACAAAGAAAGTACACTGAAGAGCAATGGACAATCCTCACCTGCATCTGAGAGGAAGATGAGTCTTTACTAGACTTCATCACTCGTTTCAACTCAAAGAAGCTAAGTCTGGGCAATATTAGCGAAGATCTTGTTCGCGCTGCTTTCATCCAGGGCGCAAAAGACTCAGAGCTCATCCGCACCTTAACGGGTAAAGATGGCATGCCATCCACATGGGATGCCATCATGACAGCAGCTAAACGCTTCGCGGAAACGGAAAAGCAACTGGGTAGAGATCTTCCCCAGAGCACAAACCTCTACACCCAGAAAACAAGAGAAAACAATGTCCTTACCGCCCGACTAAACAAAAAGAGGAAGCTAGGCATTTGGCAGTCAAGGGTAAACTTTGACACCTCATCCGGCTCGCACCCTCAGTTAGGCGGAAAGGATAACATGCAGTCGTCGAACCGGAACTCCAGATGGACGCCACTCACCAAAAGCGTCACCGAGATATTCGACACCGAGAGGCTCCCATGGCCAAAGGCTCCAATAATCCGAGAGCGTCACAACGCTGATTAGAGCAAATTCTGTGACTTCCACAGGACAAGAGGCCACAACACCGAGGAATGTGTAGACTTGAAGGACATCGTCGAAGCATTTGTCAGAGATGGGACGCTGACGCACCTCGTGGCGTAATGAACGCTGAAGCAGGCTAATGCGTGTAGAACCCCAGTTGGGGAAAACACAAATAAAACTGCAGCTTCAATGTCGGAGACTACATACTGCGTAAACAACGAGATTCCGAACCAAGTGCATATCGGCTCGAAAGGCTCGATGACACTCTCAAGAACATGGAAGGGAGCTCAATTACACAGTCTGCATGTAGATCAATTCCAAACTTGTAAAAGAAAAGGCCCAGAGCCACTTCTAATGGAAATGATTCTCCTTATCACATTGACGCTGATGGTCTTACATTTATACTTAATGAACTTTCCACACTGATATGCCGGTCTTCACCGCATACATAAGTGGGAAAGCAAGTCGTTGCGTGTGGAAGGCGGCAAAACCCGCATAAACACAAAACGACAAATTTCTAAAGAAAATATAAGGAAAGCCTTCACGCAGGTCAGTCATAGGTAAAGTTTGATCATCCTACTAAATGAAAGTGCCGGTCCTAACCGCACAAATCATGATAGAGGACACCGAACTAACCTATTGACAACCGCGTGTCGAACGGTTAATTTATTCAAAACACTGATATGCCGGTTTTCACCGCATAAATAAGTGTGAAGAAATCGTTGCGTGTGGAAGGCGGCAAAACCCGCATAAACACAAAAAACGGCAAACCTTCACGCAGGTCAGTCATAGGTGAAGTTCGGTCATCCCACTAAATGAAAGTGCCGGGACTAACCGCACAAATCATGATAGAGGAAACTGAACTTTTACCTATTGACAACCGCGCGTCGGACGGTTAACTTATTCAGAACACTTAGAAAATCTCTTCAAGGAAAAAATGAGGAAAACCTCCACGCAGGTCAGATATAGGTAAAGCTTAGCCATCCTACTAAGTGCAAGTGACGGTCATACCCGCACAATCACGAAAGAGGAAGCAAAACTTTAACCTATTATCTGCCACGTTGATAGGTTAACTTATCCAAAGTACTTAAGAAATTGCTAAGTTAAACTAAAATATGCACAAGCGAATCATAAATTGTTTATGCGGCAAAACAAGTGCCAAATTAAACTATAATATGCATGAGCAAGTCGTATAACGTTTATAAAGCAAGAGTGACGGTCCTACCCGCACAAAAGATTTATATTCCATAAAAATTCAACTGTTACAAGAATGGCCGGGCCCGCCTACAAGAGTGTAAATCTATACAAAAACATAAACCTATCCTAACAGTGGGAAGGGATCTAAAGGTTCAAGCTTCAGGACCACTCCCTCCAAACCCACTTGTACCCGCACCATCACTTGGCTGTGGCAGTTCAAGGAAGGTCTTGAGAATGGTTAGCCCATCATCAGCAGCAGCAACTTCGTTCACCTTCTCCACCACCGGGTGCGGGAAGGCGGCATACTGGTTCACTGCTTGGTCATATACAGCTTCAGTATCCACATCATATAAAGGGAAGTTGGAAGGCGGGATGCCCTTCTCAACGAACCCTAGACCAAGCAGGAAGCCAGTCTTTTCCTCATCCTCATGAGAAGCGTTGAGGGCTGCGCTCATGGCATCGTCATATGATGTGTCCGTAAAGACCCGATGCACAACCTACAAAACAAAAATACAAGTATCAAAACCTTTTCTAAGTACAAAGAAAAGCGTAAAGATATTATGAAGCTATGCATACCTGCGACAACGCTTCTCGTAGAAGCCATTCCTTGGTAACCAGAGCCTCCTGGAGGGCAGCTTGAGCTTCATTACGGGCGCGTTCGGCTTCGTTCTTTGTAAGGTTGGCAAGCAACACATCTTTGGCTGCAGCCTCTTCGACGCTCCTTAGCTTACACTCAGTGTGGTCAAGCACCCCCCTCTGGTCCAAGATCTCTTGGAGCTTCTTGGCATCTTCCATGGCCAGGGCATCATGAGCCTGCTGGAGCCTCTCTAATTTGGCTTTGAGCTCCTCATTCTCAGTGCGTAGAGGCTCAGCAACAGCTTCAGCCTTGGTGGCCCTCTCAGTTGCGTTCCATGCAGTTTCCTTAGCCAACCGAAGCTGTTCATTAACAGCTTGGGTAGCCTTGGAACGGGCCTCGAGACGGGCCTGAACTTCAACCTCGAGGGCCTTGAAGGCCTTCTCCTTCTCCGCAGCAACGGCGGAGAGTCTCCTGTTCTCCTCCCGGATAGCCCGCGCCTGAGCTACTTCTTGGATACGAGCCGCCTTTAACTTGTCGTTTTCACGACAAAGCAGCTCGACGCGCGGCTGCATCTGGGCAAGGAGAATTCGAAGCTCGTTTGTCAGCCTACCCTCTTGGTAGCTCGACAGAGCTTCTCCCAGTGCACCACTGGGGGCGGCGTGGCGCGCCCACTCGACGCAATCCACAGCCGTCCGAAGGGTGGTTCCCCGGCAGATGTTCCACCGCGGAACAAACACCTCATTCGAATCCGACACTGCAAAAACAAAAAGCAGTTAGGAAAGGATGATAAAAAAAAAACATAACAGGCCAAAATAACCCTACGCACCTGTAGGGTCGACAACAGGCCGGTAGCCGCCGAACCCATCACCTGAGCCTAACGGATATCCATCCAAGAGGTCAGGCAGATGGGAAGGAGGCAGAGATTGGCTAGAAGCCGCAAACATACCTGCTGAACCGGCCGGGGGTGAAGTAGTCGCCGGTGCCGGAGGCACGGTTGAAGCCGCCGCGGTAGAGACCACCGGTGGTGAACTCACTGGAGGTGAACTCACAACCGTGGCCGCTGCTGCGGACGAACCCGTAGAAAAACTCGCCGTCGGCTCAGTGAAGGACGCAGTGAATATGGCACTGACAGCCGGCGGAGACATCACAATTGGAACAGTTGCCTCAATCGGATGAGCAACTGAACCAACACTTGAAACAGGCGCAGCCGCCTGGGTCATCGCCTCGGGTAGGTTGACCAAACCTACCGTCGTGGGTCCAGAGGTACTCCTCCCCGCACCACCTTGGAATGCGGTAGCATCCACGCCTGCATGAAGACAAGATATTAAAAACAATGGCGGAAAGAAATTGCGGGTAAGATTAATTTATACTTACGAGTTCTCTTCAACTTGAAGGTTGACCGGCGGGGACGAACCCGACGGAGCCGGCCTCTTCACGCCGGTCACCGTCGTAGAACTTGGTCGCGCGACAGTGGCAGCTGTCTCAACCTCCGAGACTGTTGTCTCACCACCACCAGGGTTCCCCGCCACCTCTTCACTCTCGGTCTCCGACTCTGACCGATTCCCTGATCGGCAGTGGATGCAACCTTCGCCTTACCCTTCCCGCCAGCAGCCTTCTTCTTCCGCGTGAAGAAAGGACCATCTGCGGATTCCTCATCAGAAGATGACAAAATTAGAGGAATTCCAGCAGAGGTTTGAGCATTCACAGGGCGAGGGTTAAATAACTCCTTACCTGGCCGCGTGGCGCTCATGATCGGGTGGCCCGGCGGGTAGACCTCCACAAACCGATCCGCCGTTTGCTCCAAGATGGGCAACTCGTTCTCATCAAGAGCACGGGTACCCATCCGAGCGGGACCACTAGCTTCCCGCGGATGCAGGAGCGACTGTAGGTCGTTTCCCTCTGAAAATAAAAGAAAAACAGTTAGAAGAAAACTTTAAGTCAGCAAAGAAGACGGAGCATACCGTAAGGGATAGAGTTCAAACCGTATTCGAGGACGATGGGGATCTGTGGCGTCTCCGCCCCAGCATCTTTCCACACCCGGCTCATCCCGAGCATCACCATCCCGGACTCCGCAAAGCGGTAAACCAGAGATTGGATCCGGGAAATCTTGGCAAACCATTCCGCCTCCTGGTAGTTGGAGGCGTGAAGGTTGGGGAGTGCTCTCCCGTTCTTGAATGTCATCGCAATAGGGACGACACGGGCAGAGATGTAAAAGAACTCCCGCTTCCAAGACCGAAGACTGCGCTCGGTAGCACAAATCTTCAAACCCTTGATCCGGGTGACCAAGGTATACCACCCCTGGATGCATCTCCAGGAATAGAATGTCATCAGGCGGTCGACATGGGGCTCCACGCCCAGAATGAGGCACACCCATTCAAAATGGCGAATCTTGGCGATCGCCATTGGGTGTACCTTCGTCAGATGTACACCGTGTCTCTCCAGAACACGGTACACAAACTTCATCAATGGGAACCTGAGATTCCCATACACGAATAAGGCGGCATACACCCCTATTTTGCCCTTGGGGGCATCGTACACCGTCTGGTGTGGCTCAGGAAACTCAGGCTCGAAAGGCTCGAGCATGAACTTCCTGACGATGTACTGATACTGGTTGACGGGAAGAGCACACTGGCACTCGCCAGCAGTACTCTTATCGTCCCTATCAGAAGTGGACGTCGGGTTCTCAGAATACACGTCCGACTCTTCAGCAGTAACTTCAAGATCATGAGAAGATATGTTTTGAATGTAAACGAGAACGATTTCAGGAGAATGCTCGACAGAAAAGTTAGAGTATTCGCCGGAAATCGTTTAGAAGAAGAAGAGAGGTGAAACTGTGAGTTGAGATGCAACCTCTCCTCCCTTTATATACTCATCGCAATGAATGCGATGAATTTAATGCGAAAGAAAGAGGAAAACGCTGGTGCAATGAAACTATGACACGTGGAAAAAGCAAGCTGGCAACAGCTGTTGACAGGACGCGTGCCGTAAACTTCGCGGCCACGCGCCCGAAAACTCGCGCCCACGCGCCTGAAAAAGCGTCTGGAATGACCATATACTGTCACGTCGCCATAACTTCCTGCACGTCCTGACACTGTCAGAAGAAACCGTCGGACGATGTTTCAACAGTTTGGACTGTTCTTATCCTTTCACCAACTCTTCGAATTTCAAAAAGATTCAAAAGTAAGCGGGACTATACCCCTTACCTTGGCAACCAAGTAACTATAAGACAGGTGCGGGTACAGTGTTAAGGCAAAACCCTTCACATACTTAGCACCTGCAGGGAATTGAAGCCAAGAATACCTCGGCAACCAAGTAACTATAAGACGGGTGCGGGTACAGTGTCAAGGCAAAACCCTTCACATACTTAGCACCCGCAGGGAATTGAAGCCAGGAATACCTTGGAAGTAAAGTAACTATAAGACGAGCGCGGGTACAGTGTCAAGGCGAAACCCTTCACATACCTAGCACTCCGCAGGGAATTGAAACCAAGAAGGATCTTCTGGGCCATGCTTGCGGAAACGGGAATAACATCCCCGCATAGCGGGAACGTCGAGAACTAGATTGTTTGAAGCTCCAAGATGGAATTGGTTGTTTTAACATAATTGATCACTATGTTCAAAACTACCAAAACCTCATGGAGAATCTACACAAGTGGAACTCAACGCTCCTGACTTGCGAGGAGGTTACAGACCTACCCGCATCATACCCAAAGATCAAGCAGAAAAGTCGGGAATTTCTGCACGTGACATTAGGACTTCCGCGGGAAGAATTTCCATGGAAAACCTTAAAACTAAACCCTTTTCAAAACCCTTTGCTTATGTCCAAAAGTTCACCTCACTTATTAACAATTCATGAAAAGAACATTGGACTGGGGGGACTTGAAGAGGTAGGTCCCAGCAGAGCCCAGTTGGACCCGCAAGACTCACCTCAAAGAGGGACGTCTGCGCAGTTGAACCCGTAAGACTCACCTTCAACAGGGACGTCTGCGCAAAGGCTAAACTCGCAAGACTCACCTTGAAGAGGGACGTCTGCGCAGAAACCAACTGGATCCGCAGGACCCACCATGCTCAGAGACGTGACGTCCTTACGCGCAGTACGCAAGCTGTTCCCGCAGGAAAAGCCTCCCAATGGTGAAGTACCCCGCCTGTTCCCGCAGCTGCGGATACAAGCCATCAGGGAAGGCTACCTGCGCAGCAAGGCTACACGCACAAGGCACTTAACTCTTAAATAATTCAGTAATGTCACCTGAAGAAGGAGTGAGCAAGCCGGGAACACTCCCGCCCAAAGCCGGGAATACTCCCACCCAAATGAGCCAGTCCGTACGCTACTGGAGGACCTTTTGTACTGTACCTGACGAGGTATGGACAAAAGGTCTGACCAAAGCAGCGACAGCTCACTGTGACAAAGGAATAGTACACAGCCGGCCTGGTCACTATCAGCCGCTGCCTACTCACCAACCCCTGTCACTATTAGCCGCTGCCTACTCACCAACCTGTCGTAGCACGTGCATATCCTGCAGTTGGTGGAAAAGGAATAGTACACAGCCGGCCTGGTCCCTATCAGCCGCTGCCTACCCACCAACTGCCAGCATGGCATGTGCGTAGCCCACAGTTGGCAGAACAGGAACACTATTCAGCCGGCTGTACCTTCTTGGAAACCTACCTTCGGCTATAAATACTCCAACACCTTGGAATGGTATGGATATATTACATTACCTTATCACATCTTATCTTCTCTAGCAATCTCTTAATATACACTTATATTCAAGAGCAATCTAGTCTGATTCTCACGCCGGAGGGTGGTCACAAGGAGGTACCCCCCCCCCTTCTCAGTGACGAGCTCACGGTGTCTGTTTTGCAGGTCACCAGAAGAACCATCTTTGCCGGACATAACCCCTCGTGGGAAACATCTATTTAACCCCAGATTATCCGTAATCTGCCCGGGGTCAATTAGTGTTTCTTCACCGGGGTTAATTTGGTGATCGATGGAGGTTATAGTACTACTAATCCGACTTACACTAGGGTTATTAAACAAGCTTTTGAAAGATTAGGTAAATAAAGTGCATGATGATAAATTCATAATAATCACGTACTGCATGCATTAATAAAAATAATAATCTATGAGAAAATTGATATTTGTTAATTGTTAATTTGTTATGTGACTTATGCCCTGCATAACATCCAATGATCCAAGTATAATTTATTTTACTTTAATATGGTTTCTGGTCTCTACATGTAATGATTATTATATAGATCAAATATATAATATAACCAACTTGTTCCCCAAGTTTGACTCCCATTTCTTCTGCTATACCCATGCAGCAACTAGCAATTACACTCTGAAAGCATGATACAGATTAATACAACATTAAAAGATATTCTAAGAATATATTAAACTAGTGGCTCACTTGGCGCGTTGTGTGGGGTAGGTTGGTAAAATCTGAACGATGGTAAAACCCAAGCGTTGTCAGTCACAGGTGTTGAGGTGGTAAGTCAACGCGAATTTAGTCGATTTTGGTTACGTGCGTTATATATTAGAACTAAAACAAAAAAATATAAAAATTGAGGTGGCACAACGGGGTTTGTTGGTTGGCAAAAGTCGAGCGTTGGCAAAACCTGAGCGTTGTCAATCTCAGGTATTGAGACGGTGACTCGATGCAAATACGGTTGGTCTCCGTCATGTTTGTTACAGAACTAAAACAAAAACAAATTTGGCGTTCGGTCTGTTTTCGTTAAGTTTGTTAAGATACTGAAACTAAAACAAAATGTAGTGAGCTTATGCAATTTGGTTGGTTTCCGTGACGTTCGTTACGGTACCTGAACTAAAACAAAAAAGAAAAAAACAAAATTGTTATTCGATCAGTTTACGTTATGTTCATTATGAACTAGAACTAAAAAATACAAACAAAAAAAGGAAAAGAAAAAAACAAAATTCCGTTGACCACTAAGGTGCCGCTAAGTGGCCCAATAAGAGTCCTTACGACACCAAAGTTGTCATAATAATAATAATAATAATAATAATAATGGATATATACTAGTTATACTATAGATAAATAGCGAAGTCCAGTGCGGCAACTACTTTTAAGTATCCTAACATTACTATTTAAGAAATACATTTGGTAAAATAGAAAGATAATGCATATGTAGCATGTTGGTTGATGTTGAGTTTATAGGTCCCGAGTCTTGACATTGGATTCGACGAAGAACGGATTTTGTTCTTTATAAGCGATTGTGTCAGGTGCGATAAATCAAACGGCTAAGTAAATAATAAACGGATAATATAATAATAAGCGATCTCATTATCACACGGTTACAAAAGATTAATTAAATATATAATAAACGAACCGACCCCACCCAAGATGAGCTCCCCTTAAGTGGGTGAAAACACTATACAACACGCACACATAAATAAAACAAAAAGGTCCTATTTATATCAAAACACACATATTCTAGAAGATCTCCTCCCCGTTGAAGTTAAACGCGTGCACCGAAGCTCTCGTCTTGTATTCGGATTTCTCGCCTACTTTATTTGCTTAACAATAATTGATGTGTTGTAAAACACACGTATTTTCCGCACCTTTTATCTACGTATTTGTGACAATCGTCAATTTCAGGTTAACTCCGTTAACTTAACTCCGTCAATTCAAACTTAAGATCATTGAATCTATAACGCATACTTCATTACATTTAAATTAGGGTTTAAATGACGCTTAACACTTACTACATGTGTAGTCTTTCGCGATTTGCACCGAAACGCAAACGAGTTGACGCAAACGATTGATGAATAAACGAAAAACGTCAAAACAGTAATTATGTGATAATTATGTGTTAGACTTATGTGTTATGTGATAACATGGTTATAAACGTTAACTCAAGATGTAAACAAGTTAGTTTAAGCTAGGAAAAGTAATACTTAGAAGTGGAGGGGCCAAAGTGTAACATAGATTATTATAAATACATCATTAACAACTAAACCCTAACTTATTTTCTTTTCTCCCTAACTCCGATCGGAAACCCTTTCCCCCATCTCCTTGGCTGCCGTCACCTTCACACACACATACAACCATCAATTCAAGCTTTTGATTGAAGAATTAGGTGCTAGGAAGGTATAATCGATTATCCTATACATCCTTATTACTTGATTTTGATGTTTGTTGGGTTAATTACAAACCCTAGCTGCCGATTTTGATATGGTGTTGTGTTAATATGATTGTTGTTGATTTGATAATGATATGATAACTAGTATTGATATTGTTACACGTTAATTGTTGTGTCTTTGATTTGAGTTCAAACAAAAACCCTAATCATGTATGTAATGTGTAATTGATGTGCATGGATGGTGTTTATGGAGTCTAGAGTGTCATATGAATGCATGATAGTTCATAGATAGTTAATATGTTGAGTTTGGATGCAAACAGTTTCTGGACAGAATGTGTTATTGATGTTTAAGTGACTGTAACGAAGTGTAAATGTGAAAATTGGTTGATATTATTGATACTACAGTAAACTAGGTTGAGTCTAGTTTCTAAAGAATATAAACTTGTAATTTTTGGAGAAGTAGAAGTTAACTTTTATGATTTTACAAAAACGTTGTGCAAAGTTGAGCTGTTAGACCTGCTGTTAGGTTGTCTTGTAAATATTATATCTCATGAACTACGAGACCAATTGGGTTGGTTCCACTTCTGGAAGTTGACTTATTGAGTTAGGAACCTAACCCAAGTGGTCTTGCATTTATTGGATTTTTCGTTTAACGGGAATTTCAATTAACATTCTGTTACGCATGAATTTGACTGTTATGAGTTTGCTGTAATGATTTGATGATTGTGAGAAAACTATGTGGAATAAAAATATAATAAAATATGTTCTGGAAACCTAAGACATATATGCTTCTGTGATGATTTTTGGTAAGTTAATTGAGATGCTATGATCGGTGGAATAGTACAATCTTTCAAGTAGAATTTCTGTCTCGGTGAAACTAGCTGCTGAGTTTTGTAAAAATGCATGAAACATGATACTTGCTATATAATTGCTATGTTTTGACCAAATTGCCCTTGCGGGGAATAATTGCTAATTGATTGTCATGATTTGACCAAATTGCCCTCGTGGGGAATAATGGCTAGTTAATTGTCATGTGTTGACCAAAATGCCCTTACGGGGAGTAATTGCTAGTGATGTACTTTATGAAATACATGACACGTATATAATTGCTTACACATGTAATGTATCACAAATACATTTGTTAAAGTCACACACGATTCACAAACGAAACACGAAACATGTTATGTGCATAGGTATTATGTGCCGGGTCTAGAGACTCAATAATATTCCGACATTTAGAAAAATCTCTTTGTTGTTTTAGAACGCTAGAGAGAGTTTTTCTGTGACGCGCATCTTGGTGATTTAATTTGGGAATTTCTTCGCAAACAGTGAGTTTCACTTTCCCCTTTTAAACTTTTTAAACGCTTTTCACTTAGGGAAGATAACATACTCCGAAAACGCATTTAAGATTTTGTTAATATAGATTATATATCACTTGTAAAGACTAAGTGGCAAACGCGTTAACTAAAGTCCTTCATAACATCGAACCGGTTAATATTTGGATAATAGCGAGTCATTGTTGAGTAGTACTACTGGGTTTGACAAACCCCACCCAACGCTAAACTCGACTGGAGGTCGAGCGGGTGTAATCTTGGCTAAACACATACCATGGTCTGGATGACCTGGTGGCAAGGCAAATTGATAAACAGTCAGCTTCGGTGTCGAACACTTAGTGATACTTGTTTTATAGGCTAGCTACCTATAGATATATAATTGACATAACACTATCTGGTAACGCAAAACGCTGTAACGCAAAACGCTTAACGCAACACGCTGAACGAAAACGCTAATCGCTTTATTTTTATTTAAACTTGTGAACTCACCAACCTTGTGTTGACACTTTTAGTATGTTATTCTCTGGTAGCCGAAGCGGGCGCGCGGTTTAGGAACATGCATTGCTTGAAACGTTTTTAATTATGCAAAACTTATTTTAAACTATTATCATTGGGTTTTAAGTCGTCCTGCGTGACGTAACATTGTTTGCTATGGTTTTACGCTTCCGCATTTAATTACTCGTAAACGTTTTCATGGTTTTGAAACTTTGTTTTATGGTTTGATTATAACTGATGATTCCGATCTTGTTAGTTCACACCCTCTGACGGTAAAACTCCGTTAGTGGATTTTGAGGGTGTGACAGTATTATATTATATTTTATATGTTTTTACTCGTTTTATATAGGTTTTACGTAAGTTTAATAATATTGTAGGTTATGGGTGAAAGAAAGAAAGAAACCGAGCTTTTCGAGCATTCTACGAGCCTTTTACGCATACAAGTTCAAGACAAAGCTCAAAGCCCGATCCATATGCATCATGGAGGCCCAAATCTTACACTATAATATAAAAAGAAAAAAAAAAGAAAAAAACTACTGTTGCTACAGTAGCCGCGGCCGCACAGCAAGGAAGAAAAGAGAAAAATCTTTTTTGGAGCTAGGGTTTGGACTTGTGGTGGCTAGGGAAGGAAGAAGTAAGCAAGTGCAAGCCTCGGGAGCATTCACCATCCGTTTTACAGCAGCAACAGCACCCAAAAACTATCTCATATCTTTTCTTTAAACTATTGTTCATCAATCTTTCTTATACTTGTTGACTTGTTAACTAGTTTTGCAATTGCTTTAAGGATTGAAGTGTTATTGATTAGTATTGATCGTTTAATGATTATTATGATGATTGGTATGAGTTTAATGATGATTTTGTTAAGTGTTTGCTGCTGTCCAAAAAATATGCTCGACTAATCTTGTTAGTTCTACCTAGGAATGATGATTCTTGTTAGGTTTTGATAGGTTTTATGGATTGTTTGATTAATAGACTTGAATTGCTATTGTAAAGTTTGATTTAGACATGAAATTGGTTGTGTTTAAGGGCTAGAATTATTAGTTAATTAATTGCATAAACCCCGTGTGTTGATTGATTAGTTTTGTATTGATTGATCGGTGCATTGTTTGATTCTAGACTTTGTGTTTAGGGTTTGTTTGCGGTAGGTACAACCGTAGGGTTTTGTTGCATGATTAATTGGTTAAAGTACAGCGGTTAAACACCTTCCTTGAGACCGAGAGGTGATAGGGAGTTAGGGTTGTCTTATTGCCTTTACATGCTAGAATAAGGATTGCGCGAGAGCGAGTTCGTTTCTTGTCAGGTTTAGGTGTTTGAGCGACTAGTTGGTCTATTTTGGTTTAAGTTGAATTGTTCCTCTATCCTTGGTTGTGTAGTATTCATTGCCATTAGGGTCGAGTGTTGGTGAGACCGAGAGGTGATCCTTTATTAGAACACGTTAGCAATTGTTTACCGGTTTGGTCGTTTTAGCCGATTTTGAGTAGTTTAGGCTTGTTGAGTGAGACCGAGAGGAAATCCAGTGAGCCCGAGCGATCCTTAGTCATGTCATCTTTAGGGACCGGTGTCTTGATATCATTCAATCCATTAGCTTGTTATACCTACAATTTGATTCAGACCTAGGTAGACGTTTTTCTCCATCCTAAGTTAACACAGTTAGTTTTCCGTTAAGTTTTCTATTTTTGGTAAGTTTTGTTAGTTAGTCCAGTTAGTTCAATTAAGTTAAAAGAAATCAAAAATCAATTAATTATTATTCTAAGGTAGGTCTTGTATAGGGTTAGTAATCATTAGCGTCTTACGTGTCCACGTGTTCGATACTCGGACTTCCTAGGTCTATACTACTTGCGATCGGTACACTTGCCGGTTGTGTGTGGTTTTAGGATTTTCGTTTTATATTTAAAGCTTAGTTGTGAGGGTTATTTTTTATAGGGTTATTAGACACGCATCAATAATATATTTAACGGATTTCGTTCTTTTGATATTGTAAGTCACATTTTTAGCCTTATAATCACCCCCTTAACTTGTGATATCAAAAATTTGTCACACTATTTCTCGCATCTTCACAAATCACCTGATAAACCGAAGCCTCTTCGTTTCAATTCATCCTCTCAAGGCATAACCCACCTAATTTCATTCATGAAAGAATTCCCGCTTCTTTATCCATTCTCTCAGATTTTAAACAATATAGGTTGAGAAAAGCTCGAATATCCACAAATCGATTTTGAACTACCGGATTCAACGTTCAAATGACAAAACTCATTATTTCTTCTTTAAATTCAAATCCATATCCAATTTGTTCTATTTCACCACACAGATCCAACTTTTCAAAGTCTTGAAAATAATATAAAAATAACAAACTTTGAACACGGTTAAACGATGACGAAAACCCAATCAATTTTGACTTTCTTCAGTTTGATTAATCTGAGCATTATCAATTTCTTGACCCAAAATTGTTCCATATAATCTGCCCAAAGTTATCGTGTTAGATCCACTTACAAAGAATTATTAGACCAAAGGCATGAATAGCACTAGAGATGTTCAACGAAACCGGTTCCTGGAACCGAACCGGTGGACCCGAACCGGACCCGAACCGGTTCATACCCGTTTTTTGTAGGAACCGGACCCTATCTGATTCAACCCGATGATCCGTGACCGGTTCTTGCATTTCTGAGTGGGGGCGGGTAGGAACCGGAACCGAACCGGAACCGGTTCTGGAACCGAACCATCCGGAACCGGTTCCTAACCGGTTCTAGCCGTTGGATCGAATATAGCCGTTGGAAATCGTTTTTTGGCCGTTTTTTGACCGTTGGGGTCAAAAATAGCCGTTTTTTGGCTCCCCCAAGCACCCCACTACTAGTATAAATAGGTATTTGGTGTCATGGGTTCATCACAACACTCAAAACGCAAACCCGAACGCAAAAAAATACAAAAAAACGCTATTACAACGTTTTGAGTTCTCTAATCTCTTGTTTTCTCTTCTTCTATATTCATATTTGTTGTTATGGCTGCCTCACAATCATCGGTTGGTCAAGGTTCCAACGCCGAACCAAGTTTCGTTCGTATTGTACCTCATAATCGTAATCAAGAGATTTGGTGCAATTGAGATTTGGTTGAATTGAGTGACCATTCATTGAAGGCTCGGTGCATGTTTTGTGGGATTTATTTAAACCCACTTTCGAATTCAAATTTGAAGAAACACATCGAAAAACCGTATTGCAAGGCGTTGAAAAAGAACGTCGATTCGCAACAAACGCAAATGGATAGTGAAGGCGGAATATTTACATACCAAGTTGATCGAGTTCAAGATCGTATGGCGAAGTTTGTGATTCAAGAAGCTTTGCCGTTTAGCCACTTCGACAACCCTCGCTTAACCACCATGATTCGAGATCGCTTCAACCACAATACACTCACGTAAGTCGTCATACTCTTAAACGTTATTGTTTAAAATTGTGGAAGAAGGCCAAAAAAAAAAAATTTTTACACTGTAACCGGTTGGAACCGGTTACGGTACAGGAACCGGGTTAGGAACCGGTTAGATAGGTTAGGGGTCCGAGGGTGGGAGAACCGGTTCGGTTCCCTAACCGGTTCGAGTCTGGAACCGGTTTAAAAGGGGGTAGGTTCCGGTTCCTAGTCCCAAACCATTTTGAACATGCCTAAATAGCACTATCTCCATCTCTTTTATCATCTTTCCAAGCCTAGCCCAAACAAAAAAGAATATAGCTACTTGGACCAATGGGTTTTTGCTTAATTTCCATATTAGCCCAAACACTAAGGCGCAAACAAAAATAACTTTTGGTGATATCAAAGGTAGCTGTCACCACCATCTGTGCACATCAGAGGTCACTCGCCGGAAAGTCGTTCTCTGATCGGCCGGCATCTCACCAGAAAAACCAACCTCCGACCGTTAATAACCGAACACCGCCACCACATGTACTCCCATGCTGGATTATCAACCATTGCATGTCACTAGATGTCCTCTGCTGGAAAACGAAATTTCATAATCAAATCCTAATTGATGTGCCGTGAGTATGAAGAGGGTAGAGTGAGAGAGGCAGGTGTTGTATAACTTTGTGTTTTATAAAACCCAAATTGATATAAGACAGAACTTTAAAAATAAAAAGTTCAAAAAATTCGTTGGCACACAGAATCAAACATATGTGACCTTCTGATTACAAAACCAACAACTTACTAACTAGACAATCGCTTGTATTGTAAATAGGGTGGATCATTCCTAATTTATAAGGTGGTTCCTTTTAATATTTTCTATATATCATACACTGTTATTTCGAAACTCTGGTGGTTTTGAGGAACCACCCATTTGTTATGTAGATTCGCCATTGGACCCGTTGAACTCGGCTAAGAAACTCCACATCTTCAGGCGTGAGGAAACAAAAGTTTCAAAAGCAAAAAGAATAAATAATCCCTTAATCCTATAGCCGTGACACATTGAAAACACATTTTGACATCGTGGCATATTTCATTGTTGCCTGTCACATGACGTCCTTTGCCGGAAAACAGAATTCTGGAATCAAACCCTAATTAGAGTTGTAAACGAACCGAACATGTCTAAATAGATAATAGATGTCATTCCTTAAGAGGACGCTATTTAATGTGCTCCCACGCACGTGAGGCGGCTTATGAAACTCTTTCCTAATATTGGGTTCAAGATTCATGTTCATAGGTAAAGAGACTTAAGAAACAAGAATAGATACAGCCTTAAGGCATGAAAATTTCCTATCTGATTACCAACCCACCCTCCTTCATGGATTGACAAATGTTGTCCCAAGATTCGACAAACCGTTTGGTTGGAAGTTTGTTTATGTTCGTCCGTTTAATAAACGAATTAAAAACGAACAAAAAATTTTCGTTCGGCAAGCATAACAAACGAGCACAAACAAAGGCCGTGCTCGTTCAATACTGTTCGTGAGCATTCGTAATGTGTCCAATTACGCCCGTCCGGTTAGGTTCGTTTATGTTCATCCGTAAAGGTCCATGTATTTATATTATATAACTAATATTTTTTTTATTTATTAACCTACCCTCATATATTAACAGGTTAAAAAACAAAACCCTAAATCTACCATACACCGATACCATCCACCATACGCCGAACTCGATAGCCGGATTCTTTCAAGAATAAAGAATTTGAAGCTTGTTTAATTCTCGTGAAAAACTAGAAGAATTGTGGATTTTGAATTCCAAGAATTTATTATGATATGATTATGTTTTAATTACTATATTAAGTATTAAAGTTTTTTTATTACGGATTTCCGTGTGAATTTGTTGATTTTTGATAACATGTAATCGTTTGTGTTCGTTTGTCCATTAGAGTCATTTCTGTTTGTTTGCATGCTAGAGTTGTTTATGTTCATTTGTTTATACATATTCATTAGTGTCCATTAGTGTTAGTTTGTTTGCTATTGTCCAGTCTGTGTGTTCGTTCGTCCAGTTAGTGTTAGTTTGTCCATTAGTGCCCGTTTACAATATCAAACAACAACATGAACGAACTTGATTAAACTCAATTCCTTAATGAGCGAACACAAATTTTCGTTCGATTGAGTTCTCGTGAACAGTCCGTTTGCCCGAAAATAGATTAACGGACAAACACAAACAAGGTCTCGTCTAATTCGGTTCGGCTCGCTCGTTTACAGCCCTAAGTGTTGATACCCTTTTAGGCATATCACAACTTTTATTTATTATGTGTTCTCTTTTAGTCGCTATTGCGAATGTCGGTATTGTAACAAACCGGCCAAACCGATACCGATACCAATACCGGCCAAATTTCCACGCAACATGATGGGAATCCCACCAGTTCCTTGTAACAAATGAATATATCGCATAGTAGCAATTAACTTAATTTATGCATTTAATTCTGGTGGGCTGAAATATAATACTTTTGTGAGCTGAAAACACACTTGGATGGTATACAGTGAATTTAAAAGGCAATCTTTTTTAAGAAACCGGTCATATTATTACTTTATTAAGCACTAGTTTTAGAGACCATGTTACACACGGCATAATTCAAATTATAAAATTATAAGTAAAACAAATAATTAGATAGCGTATATGAAAAAATGAAAAAAAATGTATTACATCTATGCTTATATCTATACAATGTGTACATAAATTGATTTTATTTATATAACAAAATGATTTTTTTAATTGAACTTAATAAAAAAATGTCCGTGCAAAATCGTACCCGAGAATGCTTCTTTCTATTGAAAAATTCATTCCCGATGTCATATATGTATAATTGAAAGAATTTTGGTTGTGAACCAATTTCGAAAATAAGACTTCTCATACGATTTTAGTTCTAACTACTCAGCGTAAATACAAAAGAGGCGTTACCTTTATTGATATATTTACCAATTTACTACCCATCAAAGGAAAGTAGGATATTAAATTGTAGCAATGGATGTTCTTCAAGAACTATGTTTTTCTGAGCTACACCATAAAAATGATTTTGGTAAGTTTTAGAGGGCTTCTTAACAATATAAAAAATAGCATGTTAACCAATTCAATTTGTGAATATTTTGTTTCATTTTAGCATAGTTTTGCATGACATGCTTCCCATACAACATTTTGATCATCATTGAAGGAAAAATTAATGTTGCATAAATATTTCAAATTTCATAAAAGTTAGAAGCATTGATAGGCATGGGGGTGGCATGTCGAATGTGTTCACAATCTTTTCTTAAATTTAAATATTTGAGGAAAAAATAGTCAATTTGCTAAACCCTGAACCTTTTGATTATTTTAAAAAAATGCCTTTAAAAATAAACTTGAAACCCGAATCATGTTTAAAATTCTAACTTTCATATTTTTGACATTTTAAAGTCAACACTTTGAACTCATAACAAATTTAGCGATAAATCTATTTTGCATTCTCAAACTTTTAAAATACTCAAAAGTTTCATTTTTGACCCGTAACAAATATAACAAACCATAATAAAGAATAAAATAATCAAAGAAAGAAATGAAGAAATGAGAAAGAAAAGAGAAGAAGTAAAAGAAAGAATGGAAAATATAAAGGAAAATTCCATTCCACATTGGTGAAGGAAAGAAAATGGAAGGCTTTCACCATGGTATAAATAGGATTTCTAACTCTTGTCCCACATCGCTAAATTACAAAACTTGTAAGCTCTTTATAAGGAAGAAAGTTTACATGATAATATTCTTATGTGCCAAATCACACATAGTAGTCCTAGCGGAGCACCCAACGCGCACGGGCTTGGGCATCGGGCGCAATGTGGCGCTTTGATGGCGCACTTTGCGCTTCGCCGCGAGCCGCTTAAGGGTTGCCTTAGTGTTTTTGCACATTCGCGATACGCGAAGGAGTATGCTTAAGCTTCTTCGCAATACGCGAAGATGTGACGTGAAAGCTACGCAACATTGACACGTAGCCTGACACGTGTCGAGCCACGTGGCATAGCTAAGGCTGACTCGGCAACCCTACTGTAGCTTCGCAATACGCGAAGATGCTCAATTTTAAGTATAAATAGGGAGGAATTTTGGACTTCACAAATCGTTCAATTTCATTTTCTCTCTAAAATATTCTTATATAAGGCTGGTATTATACTAAGTAATTGTAACGGTACCTCTCCGATTGAAAGGAACTTTTTTAACACGAATCCAAAAGGCTCTACCTAACCAAGGTATGACATTGTGCTATCGTGTAAAGTTTCATGTCTCGTGATTATCGTTATGATTATGGGTTTATACTAATAGAGATATACTACATTGTGTTTAATTTAGGTGCTTAACACCAGAAGGCTTGTTAAATATAAACTTGCAAGGTGAGACATTCGAAATTTTTGCATAACTCACATTTGCGTGAGACAATTGATTTTCCAACACTGTCATGATGTTTTTCCAAAACCATCAAACTCATGACCGATAGTTTAAATATTTTCAAAGGATTTAAACTACATTACAGTGATTAAGTCTCTGTAGACTTACGAGATGGTTGTTATTGGTATTGTGGGGTTTTGTATACAAGGCTTGTCTACTGGGCTGTTACACGTTACTTATTGGACAAGTGTTAGCCAATAAGTAATATGACCATAGTCACAGATACGGTCGAGTGACAAGTACCTTTCGGTAATTTGTAAGCAGACAGATGTAAAAACATCTTAATGTTGTAACTGTAAAATGTGTCATTTATAAATGAATGTACTCACTAGTATTTCCTGCTGATCAAATATTTTTAAACATGTTTCAGGTGACCTGTTAGAGACAAAGGAATGATGTCTGTGGGCTTCCAGCTTAAATAAGTGGCTTGTCACCAGAATAAAGAAACGTGTTTTGTAAATTAGGGTTTATCCCTATAAAACTTATGTTTGTATAAAAAAAATGGGTTTTTATCCCAGTTTATGAAATAAGAATTTTTGGTGTTTTTATAACTCTGATTAATTTTCCTAACTACGGTTCTGATGAAATATTCCGCTGCAAATTATTTTAATAAACATCGATACCACCACTCAACGTTCACGGCTCCCCTCCCGGGGTATAGGGGTCGGGGCTGTGACACAAATTTTAACCCAAATATAGTTAACTTGTACCAAACAATGTATTTACCAACTTTTGACCCATAAAATCAAATTTAACTTCCACAAAAAACCCGAAACAATTTTCAGTTGAGAAACATGATATGTTGATTTTTGGAATTCACCAAGTATTTTGAAATATATAGTAAAATAATATGTTAATATTTATATTTATAAAAAATAAATAGATATTATATAAATATAGTGTAAAAGAAAAGTGAATAATTATTGATTTATTACATATATTAGTGTATATTAGTTTTGGAGGGAAAAAATTTGTGAGAATTAACCAAAACATGACAAGTGTCCCCATTTATTTTACTTTATTAGAATGTGTAGATTAGCTGTGTATGGTTTCCAAAAACACACAAATCACTAGTTCTGGTATTAGATTACGATGACCAAAAAATCAAGGGTCGTTTTAGTTTGGATTAATCGCGTTTGTGTGTATTTTAAGAACATATTGCAAGTAAGGGACAACTAATCAGCTCGGATTCGCTTTGTATGATGTGAAGCAATTGGTTGATCAAAATTCTTTGCGGTTCCTTGGTGGATCTCCGAGGCTATGAAACTAAGTGTGTGATCACCTAAGTGGATAATTGTAAGGGTGTAAACGATTTGAGGAAATAGAAAAACGCTAAACAAAGAGGGAGTGAAACCTATTCTGGGGATTCATAAATCGAGGGCGTCTTCGTCCGAGTTTCGCCACTTTATAAAATTGAAAGGAAGTGAGTTCTCCATGGCTGACAATGAATTCTTTGCGGTTATGGTGTTTGTATGATTGATGATATCTACAAGTTTTAATGCATTTTACTTTCATTTAAAAAGCTTACAAATTTATTTTTGTAACTAACTAGAGAAAAACGAATGACAGGAAAAGAATGTGTTATTGTATTTACAACAATATAGCATAGCATATACAAATAAGAAGAAAGTGTTTATATACAACCAAACACAAATAAAAAATGAATATCTATAAGTAATAACTTCATAGCAATATTTTATCAATAAAGTATGTTTTTAATTAAACAATTGTAAGGATAAAATTAAATTAAAAAAATTAAAGCTTCAATATGATATATGCATATACATGCAAACAACAAACCATACGTTATATTATGTTATGTGATGGTATTGTTATGTTATGTATATGTTATGTTGAACTTCTTCCGGTTTTTCTACTATCATCGTCGGCCATCGTAAGAAGAAAAATGCTAACTTTCCCCCTCTCAGTTAGATAATTATGTCATCTATTTAGCTCTAATTCGGTCACCCAATTAGGGGAAGAAATTCTATTTTTTACTTCTTTTTTTCTTTTTTGTTCAGATTACAACAAGACTCTTGAAGATGCCCTTGATGTGCTATACAAAAAATCTCAATGTCTTTTTTTGAAAGACTAAATATATTAAAGAAAAAAATAAGACAACTTGTAAACCGCAAAAGGCTAAAGAAGTACAGATAACAGATAAAAAGAAGCCGGAACAATTACTAAGGAAAATTCATGAAATTGAACAAATAACAACTTTCCCAATCTTAGCTCGCTTTACGCCTTAATATCCTCCACTACTTTATCCATCGAGATTGGGATATTGTTAAAAATCTTGTGATTGCGGGCTTTCCAAATTAACCACAATTTGACAAGTGAAATTGCTTGAATGGTTTTGCGTTCCTCCTTGCAACTTACGTGTTTAGTAGGGAAATCCAAAAGCTCGTTGACTGAATCGAGTCCCGATGCAACCGGTAATTATGGATAGCAAACCAAATCCATTTTGCTACCCGGTATTGAACCATTAGATGTACCGACGTCTCTGAAAACAAACCACATAATACAGAAGTATCATAATCAAGATTAATACCCTTTCTAATGAGAGCCGATTTTGTGGCAATACGATCCATTAGAGTGTGTGTAATGGACGGCAAACCCCCATTTGTTGGGTGATGTTGGGCTACAACACCGCCCCCATGTGCTACAAATGAGCGATTTGTGTGCATATTCCTACAAATCGCTCGTTTAGGGGGGGCTTTCCGGTGAAATTTTCGACGAAATTTTTCGGCAATTTTTCCGGCGAGGTGATGGCGATGGGTGACGGTTGTGGTGCCGGTGGGCGGTGTAAGGCCCGACATTTTAGAAATTATATATAAAGAAATACTTAAATAAAGATGTTATTTAAATTGTCGTAGAATGAATAATAAACTCATATAAAAAATGGTAGGCTTAAATGAAGATGGACCTAACAATAAACATGGGCTTAGTAAGTTAATGGACCTAAGTTCCATGAGCTTAGAGTATAAAAATACCCTTAAAATCCTAAAACCCTGGCCACTTTCCATTTTTACCAACACATTCAAAACACACACACAAACAACCTCTGCCACTTCGGTCCAAGATCCAAAGAAAAACCGGAGCTTGTGGTGTTCGAGCATCTCGACAAGTAAGAAATATAACAAGAATCGGCCGTGCGATTCAAACCGGTTCGTCTAAGGTGCGTTTCATAACGAAAGCTTGTTGATTTAGGCTCGGCTCGTTTAGTATTTCTAGATCTAGCTAAAACCAGGCTTTAAAATCGATAAAGGTTCGAACTTTATCGTAAACGAGCTAGATCTTAGTCGAGTATAATATAGAAAAGAGATACTAATAATAAATAATATTAAAAATAATAATAATAATAGATAGTAGTAATAATAATAATAATAATAATAATAATAATAATAATAATAATAATAATAATAATAATAATAGAAGTAAAATGGTAGCAACACCTAGAGATGCCCAAAAAAACCGGTTAGTGAACTGGTTTTCTGGTTAAAACCGGAAACCGGTTTTTTTTAAAACCGGTTAATTAAAAACCGGTTATAAACCCGACGGTTAGTGTACCGGTTACATCATCAAGCTAGAAAAACCGGTTAGAAAAAAAACCGAACCGGTTAGGGTAAAAAACCGGTTTTTTCTAAACAAACCGGTTTTAAAACCGGTTTTTTCTAAACAAACCGGTTTTAAAACCGGTTTTTTTTTAACGTTGTATAACGGTAATATTACCGTTTTTTGACCGTTGGGATGCGTTTTTGACCGTTTTTTTGAGTTTTTTTTACCATTTTAACACCAAAATTTGTATTTTTAATGGTCTTCATTATTTACAAAATATAAAAAAAACAAACGTTCGTATTTTAAATCGCGAAAATTAAAAAAAAAAAAACCGGTTCATAAAAAAACCCGATTAAAAACCGGTTCTAACCGGTTAGACCGGTCCGTTTTTTCACTTCAAAAAACCGGTTTTAAAACCGGTTGGTGAGATCAAGAAAAAAAACCGTTCCGGGGATTAACCGGACCGGTTTTTTCAAAAAACCGGTTTGTGCACCTCTAGCAACAGCTACATCTTAAGAGCAAAGAAAGAAAAAGAAAAAGAAGGAAAGAAAGTAAAGGATTGGAGGATGGAGAGGGAGTTATTGCATATATAGAATGGGATCTATGAGAATAGCATCCAGCCGCCTTGGCAGCATGGCAGGCATGTTGTGGTGTGACTGGTGGGTCTCAGGTTGAATCCCAGTTCCCACCATCAATTTTTGCCCATACGACGCAAAGAGATATGGATCCACGCGATTGGATTTGGATCCATACGTTGGATTGGGCCTCCATGCAACTGGACTCATACAGTTGGGCCCAAAGGCTACTATAATCTGTTGGGCCTGGTTTACCCAACCCCAAAAGCTAGTTAGGCCTATTCCTAACTAATCCAAAACTTAACCAAACTAACTCACCCCGTCACCTCTGTATGTCCCGATACTTTTTAGAGAGAAACGATCAGGTAAAGAAAAGATACATATGTATGTGTGTTTGTGTATATATAATATTAATAATAATAAGATGTTAAAAGAAAGAGATATGGATCCATGCGATTGGATTTGGATCCATACGTTGGATTGGGCCTCCATGCAACTGGACTCATACAGTTGAGCCCACAGGCTACTATAATATGTTGGGCCTGGTTTACCCAACCCCAAAAGCTAGTTAGGCCTATTCCTAAGTAATCCAAAACTTAACCAACAAACTAAACCAAACTAACTCACCCTGTCACCTCTGTATGTCCCGATACTTTTTAGAGAGAAACGATCCGGTAAAGAAAAGATACATATGTATGTGCGTTTGTGTATATATAATATTAATAATAATAAGATGTTAAAAGAAAGATGAATATATAATAATAATTGAGGGATACGAACATGAAACAAAGACCGTCGTTAAACAAAGTAATTCCGTTAGATTCGTTAGCCCAAACAAACAAGCCTAGTTTATCAAATACGCTAGATAACTAAGTACAAATTTAATTAGTCTCGTTGGTTAGTTAGTTACACGGTTAATTAATAAATATAAATGTTAAATAGTTAGCTGTGCACAACTAAGGAAGGTAATTACTATTAACTCCGAGCGTAACAGGATCCTAATGAGTTCTAGCCCCTTTACTCTGTGAAGTTTTTCGGGGCTGTATGCATACTCCTATGTGATAGTTAATACACTTACCTTAAGTGGTAAGTGTATGATACGTGTATGATTATGAATCGAGTGTTATTATTATAGAATGTTTATGTATGTTATCATGTATGAATATGTGTATATATTTATATACATATGCTAGAAAATATGTAAAGTATGCACATATGATAACGACTTTATGGTAACGAATGTATGGATGATTGACGAGACAAGTATGGTTGCAGGGTTTTATGGTTATTCGAGACAGAGAGACCAGACCCTAATAATATCTGAGACAGAAGGGAGCAGACCCTAATAATATCTGAGATGGTAGAGATAGAATAGCTTATGGTATACTATAGGAATTTTTGACAGGAAGTATGTAAGTACGTAAGTATGTATGTAAGAATGTACGAAGGACGTAATAGTAAGTAAAGTATGAAATACATATCTTCGGACACGTATAAGTAAGAATATGAATGTAATATATGTTAACTTAATTAACTAGAACTTACTCAGCGTAGCTGACTTTTAGTATGCACGCAGGTGATAGGATGAGGCAGGTTGTTTGAGGAGAGACACGTGGCAAATAAATGAAGACTGGCATCCAGAGAAAGAAGATTCACGTGTTGTTTATGTTTTTCGTTTAGACTTATGCTATTTTGTTTTAAAACAAGTACTTATGTTTTGTAAGAATGTTTGATTTTATATTTCGCAAATGGTGTTAAATAACTCTGATTATTGAACTATGTGAATGAGTAAATCCAACACGACCAATGGTAGGGTTCCCGGGACCGGGGCCTTACAGGCGGTGGAGTGGTGGTGGTTGTAGAAGATGAGTGATGATATAAGCGGGTTTTGTGATTAAATTAAATAGGTTTTGAGATTAAGGGTTAGGTTATAATAGGAAGTATAGTTTTTGTAGGAAGGATAAGAAGTAATCTTGGCCATTGATTTTGAATATGGAGGGTTGAGATTAGTTTAGGGGAAATCAAGTGTGAACATAAGGGGAAGGGTATAAAAGGAACAACACATTTGTTGACTTTCTCTCTCCACTTGCAAGGCACATGTCAAATTCCCCAATCATTTTAAAACGTCCATAACTTTTTTTTACTACGTTTTTATTGAAAAACAAATTCACCATAATAACAAGTGTTTTTTATCTTTAATATGAGTACCATATTGTAATATAAAAATTAAAAAAATAGTGGGTTTTTTACAAATTGTGTTTTACAAAATTATGTTATACAATAGTATTTTTCATTGTGTTTTTTCTATTGTGTTTTTTACATTGTGTCATACAATTGTGTTTTATTTTGTGTTTTTATCATTGTGTTTTTTTTTCATAGTGTTTTTTTCCATTGTGTTTTTCATAGTGTTTTCCATTGTGTTTCTTAGGACTTTTCTGGCGAGGTGGTGGCGGTGGGTGACGGGTGTGGTGGCAGTGGGCGGTGGAGTGGTGGTGGATGTAGGAGATGAGTGAAGATGTAAGTGGGTTTTATGTAAGTGGGTTTTAAGATTAAAATAAGTGGGTTTTGATATAAAAGTGTTAAGACAAAAATACCCTCATTCCTAGTATTCTTAAGAAAATCAAACTTCTTATTTGAACCTAACTCTTGAGATTAAATTAAGTGAGTGTTTAAGATTAAAGTAGTGGACTAAAATGCACTCCTTTCTTGCATTTTAGGAAAATCAAACTTTTTATTTGAACATAACCCTATATGTTTTAACTACTAATTTAATTAATTGTTTATACATTTCAATAATTGTTAAGTTAATTTAGAATCTAACTAAGAGCATTCCCAACCCATCCCCTAAAATTATACGAGGAGGGTTTGTAAATTATATGGTGGGGTTGTGAGTGTAAATTATATGGTGGAGAGAGAAAAGGTAGTGATTTTTTTGTAAATTATAGGGTGAAGAGAGAAAACTGTAATGAAAAAGGTATAAAAAATATTATTTAATTGAACAAGAGAGAGAAATGTAGTGTTTTTTAGTGTAATTATATGATATATATATATAGATATAGGAATAAGGAACGAGATGAGAATGATTTAATAGTATGGTTTTACTGATCCCGACGAGATTTAATCTTATCATATACTTGGCTAAAAGTAACATTTATATTTTCTTATATATACTTTTTCAAAATAACTGAAAATTAAAGTTTTAATATTTGTTCTTTGAAATTTGGTGGATTGTATACTGTGTTACCACTGTTGACGTGATTCAGGTTCACTGTCTTTCCTTTTCTAGATCGGATTCACTGCTGTCAGAATCTTACACTGACTTTATATGGACACAAAATATATATATTAATAACACTAAAAAAACATGGTTATATAAGCAATTAATTATCTTATTAATTAAACGTTATAAATGGGATGTCGCTTAATGGTAGAGCACTCACTTTACTAGTGAGAAGTAGGGAGTTCAAACCTCATTATCACCAATTTATATGGGAGATATGAGGGATGACCCTGGCTTGCCAGGGTTCAAGTTCTGATCTTACACAGTTTTACCAGCTTCTCGCTGTCGTCCCGTTTAGCGGGCGTGGGGGTCGGGTTTTATCCGAGGAATCCCTCAATAGGTGAACCGCTAGGGGCTCCGTCTGTCTAGACTCGTGGCCGGCTCGGGCTACTTTTAGCTAATTGAGGCCGCGTACGGAATACCCGGCGTTACTTAGTTGGTCGTTAAAAAAAAAAAGAAGATTAAACGTTAAATTATATAATCACATGTACGGATAATGTTCATGATTTGAAATCAAATATGATAAACGGAAAACTAATTACAATATGTAAGATTTTAGGTCATGCTTGGCTTATGAAATCTATAAGGATTTAAATACATACGGTTGTTAGGGCATCAGGGGCGTTCTCCAAAGTAACCAGTTAGAGATCCAACCACTGGTGGATATAACTCATCGCAATGCCCGTCTAACAATTGTTTACTGGCGACGGTTTTTCTTCAGGGATCCGTGTACTTGAAATATCGGCATTGCTTTTACCGCTCGGAAATCCGTTACTCATGAGGGGTAACCGAAGACGCCCCTAGTGGCCTTACAAAACTTTGTTAAGAATTACATTATTTGCAATTTCTTTTCTTTTAAAAAAATATACACTATGTAAGTATACACGTCGCACATAGCCACAAGGTTTTATCGTTGCATAAGGAGTCTTCGTTCTTTCGACAATACTACTCTTGCTAATAACCCTATCCTTTTGTGCGATTATCTTAAAATACTTTAAAAATTATATGTCAACTAATTAATGTTAGTGAAGACAAATAACAAACATACATATTTCTTAAATTTCTGAAATATTTTGTTCATGTACTTAACCTGATCATACATCTTATTTTAATTTTTTTTGGAAGGCTAATATATTAAAAAAATATATATATTAAAAAAGAAAAAGAGAACTTACTCACAAATAGCAAGTATCTCAAACATACAAAGAAAGAGAAATAAACAATCAAACTGTATGGCCAATATTCTATATTGTTATTAGGATTGTGTATGTCGTTTTAGTTAGCTTTTAGTCGATGTATTACGTACTCAGTATGTTTATTTTGTACGGTTAAAATGTAAACTATGGAGAAATGGGGACCCTATAAAAGGGTCACTAAACCCATTTCTCCAAATAACTCAAAAGGAACTCTTTCACAACTCCATGGGAATAATTATTCTCTCCTTCTTCTTCTTCTTCTTCTTCTTCTTCTTACTTTCTTGCAAATAAACCAAACAAACTAAGATCCGAGATCCAAGTGTTGTTGGTAATTTCCGCTAACCAACAACACGGATTGATCCGAGTAAAGTTGTTAGATCCATTCTAGAGGACCTATAAGTGGTCTCAGAGCTTTCGGCTCAACTTGTTGTGGTTTCGAGTCAAACTTTTCGGATTTTGATCTTAGTTTTTGTTGGATTTGAGGTTATTTTTGTGTGAAAAACTGGTTCACAAAAGAAAGTTACCGGTTCTTTGTTTTTGGTTGTGAAAAGTTTGTGTTTTAGTGTGTTGGTGTTTTGTTTGTTTTATTTTCGGTGCTTAATTTACTAGTTTTGAACTGAGTTATGGTATTTTGATCCTTGAAGCTTTCATGTTTGTGAAAGGTTTTTGGGTTGCCTTTTGTTATGGTTAACTTTTTTATAGTTATCTACAAAAAAAGAAGATAAAATAAAATAAAAAAATAAAAAAACATAATCAGTCAACTCAATTATAATTTATCCATTCGAACCGAATAACAGTTCACAGATCCATCAATCCCATTCTACCCGAGTTCTCAATTCCATTCGAACTGAAACCTAGAACCGAATCCCAAGATCATTTGAGTCGAACTCATAATTCCAGTCGAGTCATAAATTCCAACCAAGTCTCAAAACCAGTCGATCCCAAACTAATCAAGACCATCCTTCCAATCGAACCAAGTGACTCATTCCATTCGAACCATCCAGCCGGGTTCCCCATCCATTCGACTCGATTCAGTTATTCGAGTCGATCCTCTAATCTTTCATGAAAACAATTTATTTCTTGTTGGTGCCTTACTTGATGAAGAACGGTCCTTAGGAATCTAAGTAAAAACTTGATCCTTGGTTTTGGAAATTTTAGACTTTTCTTTTGTTGCTTTCAGAACTATTTTTAGTGAATCCTCATACTTGCTTGTAGGTGCAGCCATACAATGCACCTTAGGTGCGCTAAATATTCAGGATGTAAGTTGTATAGCTCTCCCACATTGATTCCCATATATGACCAGTGGCGGATCCAGGAATTTTTTTTCAATGGGTTCACTTTTTTTAAATGCTCTAATTGTGTACAAACGGGCATAAAAATTTCCAGGTAAGGTTCGAATCAGTTTAACGGTTCGGTTCGATTTAACGGTTCAGTCGTGTAAGGTTCATGACATAATAAAAATACAATAAATTAACAAAAAAAACAAACATCGTCATAGAAACAAAAACATGCATAAAATAGATACGATTGTCCTTTTTAATTTAAAAAAACTACTTATAATTGTTCTCTACGAGTTTTCATATTTTGGAAAACGTTGCATTACATCTTCGACTGAAACTTATTGAAAAAACTCTTTTTCAATGTTGCTTTCAGAACTATTTTTAGTGAATCCTCATACTTGCTTGTAGGTGCAGCCATACAATGCACCTTAGGTGCGCTAAATATTCAGGATGTAAGTTGTATAGCTCTCCCACATTGATTCCCATATATGACCAGTGGCGGATCCAGGAATTTTTTTTCAATGGGTTCACTTTTTTTAAATGCTCTAATTGTGTACAAACGGGCATAAAAATTTCCAGGTAAGGTTCAAATCAGTTTAACGGTTCGGGTCGATTCAACGGTTCAGTCGTGTAAGGTTCATGACATAATAAAAATACAATAAATTAACAAAAAAAACAAACATCGTCATAGAAACAAAAACATGCATAAAATAGATACGATTGTCTTTTTAATTTAAAAAAACTACTTATAATTGTTCTCTACGAGTTTTCATATTTTGGAAAACGTTGCATTACATCTTCGGCTGAAACTTATTGAAAAAACTCTTTTTCAATGTAACAAATGCAAGTATCGTTCAAGTATCCATCACCCTCCTGTTACACAATTTTGTTTTCACATGCTTCATTGAAAAAAAAAACTTCTTTCAACCCTCGCCGTTGCAACCGGTAACACTAAAGATAACTTTATTAAACAATAGGCCAACAGGAAATCAATGTGTTTTTTTGTTTCCATTATTTTTTTGGCAAGCTCACTTACCCATTCAAGTCGTCAACCACGGATCTTCTTTCACGGATCTTCTTTCACGTTAGCAATGTAGTTGCCGAGTTCATATATAAGCTTTTCTTTTTCATCAAAATTAAAATTATAAGGTTAAAAGAAATAAAAAAAAATAAAAGAAAGTAAAATGAATAGAAACTTACAATCAAAATTAAAATAATAAAATCTTATGGTAAAAAGAAATAAAAAAAAATAAAAGAAAGAGAAAATAATGAAAACTTACGCTGGAAGTTGTTAAAGAAAAAAAGAAGAAAAGAAATAGAATAATAAATAATCCTTTACGCTTTGAAGGAGATTCGAGCCCAGGTTCAATCAATCAAAAAGATGGATGTTTACCACTAGACTAGAACATTATTTATTAAATGTGTTCACTCTTAAAATTTATGTGGGTTTACTATCGTAATTATATAGGTATTCTATATAAATTTTGAAATTCAGTGGGTTCCTATGACACCGTCCACAGCACTTAGATCCGCCCCTGTGTATAACGGTGCTAACTTACTAGCAATCCTGTCCAAGATCGAGTAGTTTCTATATAAAAACATTTTGATAGGTACCTAACTTAGCCAAAAATTTGAACCCAACCTCGATCATCCCAATGGTCAAAACTGAACTCAATCCATCTTTCCCGTTCCAAACTTAATTATCCGATTAATATGTTAGCGTAATGCTAGAGATCAAATTAACGTAGTTGCTTAACTATCTACTTTATTGCATCGTGTCCGGACTTCTTTTCCATCTCCAAATCCAAGTCATACCATCATTAGCTCTAGCATAGCATTCACTTATACTCTCCAAGGTAGATAACAACGGATCGATACAACATTTTCAACGATTGTTCATCGACCCAGTTATCAAGGCAAAGCAATGTTTTGTCCCCCTTACCCAATTGTACTTGTAATCTAGAAACAACTTTTTGTTCCCTTTACTAACATATCAAGCTAAAACAATCTTATTTTAAATGCTCAACAAGCTTAATTCTTTCTATATATTTTCAATATTGTACACACTAGTCAATTTACTAAAACTAGCAATTTTACGTGACCAATACTAGCCATGATATTTTTCATAAATCACCAGTCAACCCAGTAAAACTGGCATGTTTACATGACCAACAAGGTCTAAAACTAGGAGTGCTGGTATGATACATTCCGTAAATGTGTATACAAATCTTTTTGTTTTTTGAATGGCATATAGATCTTATAGATGCTAGTGCTTTCTTGTTAAACTATCATGTGTATCAAGTGTATTAAATCATACAAAGCATTGAAATTTACACACAACTAAGTTTTTTTGTAAAGTAAACATACCGTCTTCGGTCCCCCTTTATGAAATATAAATCATTCACCTTGAGAATGATCTTTGAATTCAGTTCTCCGGTACAGAATCTATTCGTTAACCTCAAATAATCTTAACTAGCAACAAGGGGGGTTTATGGTTTTTAACGCTTGGACAATATCTCTACGCTTTCTAACACTAGAGCAGGGTTTTTTGATGGTGAAGCAAAGCTTGGGTAAAGGGGCTCGGATGATACATGTATCAAGAGAGAAGATCAAATGGTGAATGCCCTAAATAAACCAAGCCTTGCCCTGCAAATTACAGGGTGGGGTTGTGAGTAGAGGAGAGGGAAAAGTGATTGATTTTTTGTAAATTTGAAGATAGTTTGTTTGCCCCCATTTATTTTTTAATGTTTGTTGAAATTGGTTGTGAATAGAGGAAATAGAAACAATAATAATAAAGATATAAAAAATATTATTAAATTAAAATGAGAGAGAAATATAGTAATTTTAGTATAATTATAGAGACGTGGATGAAAAATGAACAAAGAATGCTCTTAGGATTCCAAATTTTAATAAATATAGAATATACTTTTGCATGAATAGTTCTAATAGTTCTTATTAGGGTTTCAAAATTTAAGAAATAGAATTTTATTTCATGAATCTAATTACTCTTACATGGTTAATGTACTTATTAAGTAAACACAAGCACCCTATCTCCTTAGGGACCCTCACATGGCATCCCTTAATATAAACCATTTCAATTCCAAATACAAGTCCCTTACAATTCATCCTCCATGTGACAAAACTTACATCCTGCTTCCAACATTCCACTCTACAATCACATCATGGAAACCAACAGCCATGATCAGCCACCGTCTTCGGCCGCCACTTTCAACCTTACCAACCAACATGATCAACAACAACATCTCATCAACTCCCATGACCCCATCCAACACATGTTTGAAAAACCCCTTACTCCTAGTGACGTAGGCAAACTCAACCGCCTCGTAATCCCCAAACAACACGCTGAGACATACTTCCCACTCAACCAACAACAAGGGTCGGTGCTCATGACCTTTCAGGACGAGTACCGGAAGCTCTGGAGCTTCCGGTACTCATACTGGAACAGTAGTCAAAGCTACGTGTTTACCAAGGGTTGGAGCCGGTATGTGAAGGAGAAACGTTTGGATGTGGGTGATGTCGTGTTGTTTCAAAGACATATGTTGGATTGTAATAAGATGTTTATAGGGTGGAGACGTTGTGCTCAGCCCATTGCTGGTGGTGTTGATCAGTCAGCTAGTTATCCTTTGCAACATGTACCTCTAGCTCTTCCTCACACATATCATGAACTTGATCATGCAGGTAAGTTAAATAAGTTCGGGTTTATATAAAAATATAAAATCTTTTATATACTATATAATAAGAAAAACATATGTTACATTCAAGAGTTTCTGTCAGAAATGCATAGAAAACAGTGTTTTTCGATGTATTTATGAGAGAACACTCTAGGAATATATAACCCTTTTTGGAAAACTCTTTGCAACGCATTTATGCATTTCCCACAAGTGTTACGTCAAAACTTATAAACACATTTCTGACGAAAAGATTTTGTTTTAGATATTTAACTTTCTAAACGGTTCTGGGAATATATAATTATTTTACTAAAGTTTTTTTTCCAATAATATTGGGGTGTTCTACAAATGTTTTTTCACACCCCCTTTTTTTTCTAAATCATGTTCATCTGGTTTTTGTTATTTAAAAAGTTTAAAAATGAAACTATTGATTCTTATTTTTGTTTTTATACAACTGTTCTCTGCTTAAGTTATATGTAGTAATTACTAATTACTATTCAAAAAATTTTGAATGCATGGTTTTTTTTCTATGTTTCGATATAATTTTATTGAAAACCAAGTTGTATGTATATATAATTATTTGTGTTACATGTAAAAATATCATAAAAAAATATTTTTACATGTAAAATACCAATTTTTACTCTCTTTTTTTTTTTTTGAATCTTTTTCATACAAAAACATGTAAGAGGCGTTTTAATAAAAATATAAAAGGTAAGAAATTTTTGTTTTTTAACAATAACAAAAGGTAATAAAAAAAATGCATAAACTAATTTTCTATAAGAACAACTTTTATGTGTTTATATCGGAAGGCTTCAAAAACAATTATGCAAAAATGACTTTTTTTTACATGTAAAAATGAGTTTTTAATAATTTCTTTAACATATAAAACACATGATTTCTTGTGGTTCCCTAATAAAACTCCACGTTATATACAATGTGCGAATAAAAATAAATTTCTTTATAAAATGGAAAGGCAGGAGACATATATGAAAATGCGGATGCTTACCAAAGACAAACGGTTGCCACAAGACGATTGATGTTGTTTGGAGTGAACCTAGAGTGCCCAGCCGATTCAGAGACATGCACATATAGTTCGAGCCAAGGTGACCATCAATATAACTTCAATGGCCATAACTCGCATCACAACATGGTCAGTTAAATTTTCATGTTTATATTTTTAAACAACAAAATTTTATCTTTACTTCGTATTTACAAGGATTTAAACTCATAACTTCACATAAAGAGTGTCACGTTTTCATGCTTAAAAACATTTTTAATGGATTTATATTTTTAATTAAATGATCTTAATAGTTTATGGAATAAAATTGTCCCATCTTTTGAAAATTATTTTATTATTTATATATCCATGTGTTTGTGGTATATTTGATTAATACACGAGTCAGGATTTTGTTGCCTTCTTTTATGAGAAATATATTTTTTTGTATATTTTTTAAAGATAGATAATTACACACTACAGTTGTTCATGTTGAGATTTTAATTCAAACTTTTTGGCTTCTTAATATGGGTAACACTGTGTGCAAGTAGCCTTTAATTAATATGTCTATGAGTCATTTCACAAAAGTGCCGGCTTAAGGATGTTGGAGGCCTAAATCGAAATGAGATTTTGTGTCCCTTTCAATATAATTGTGTTAAAAACCACAAAAAAAATGTCAATAACCGGTCTCGAACCTGGGACCTACAACTAAGTAGCAGATAAGTTTACCACTAATACAACATGCATAAAATGAACATATTCATCCAACATGAGATATTAAGACCTACTTTGAACCATTTTGACTCATATGGCCTATTACATCCAAGATGACCTGTTACACTTCAATATAAACCATTAATTACCAAACTTAGCATATAATTAAAACCAATATGACTAGTCAAGATCTAATATATGACATGTATTTAAGACATGTATGACTCATTATAAAGTTATATATATATATATTGATATCTAGGTTTTACATGAATTGTAGTGACATTGATCGATGGCTTAATGTTTTAGAAGACTTTGTGAGCTAAGACACCCACATACTCTAAAGCTTTATGGTGTAAGAATATAATTATGTTATTTGGTGTTTGAAACACTTTAAATTATTTGTTACTAGACAAAGTCACGATCAAGCTGCAAGTTATCTAGGTGGCCATGCAAGGAATTAATATCATGCATTTTCTTTGTTTCGTTTTTTTATTTTTTATAATGTTGCACAAACTTGTACATATTTATGGGATTTGTGAATTTGTACATATTTATGGGATTTGTGAATTTCTAGAAAATTTTTGTTTGATTTGTCACATCGTATAAGCTTTTGTTGATTGCCAGTTTGTAGAAAAAAATTACTGAGTTCGCATTTGTAAGCATGGAAAAACAAGACTTTTTTTTATTTTGCAAAAATTAGTGACTAACAATATATGATTTGACACAAGACATCGATAACAAATAAAACATGTCGTCAAATTATGTCTGCTTCGCAAATTTTACAATGAAACATATGGTGCATTCGTTGCATATAATAGTAAGAAAACTAGTGACAGACAAAATCTAACTCTCAAGGTTATTCGCTTATTTGTTACGCGTGTGACAACTAATATTTCATCGCAAATAGCTCATTGTGTAGTATCTCAGCGCACGACCTTCTTAGCATCATATGTGTTTGCTATGAAATACATGGTTGAATTAATCCAACTATAAACTACGGTTACTTTGATATCATGCATGACTATGTATATATGTAAGTCGCTATGCATATTTATTAATTACATTACAATCAGTTTCTTATATTTTGAAAAACTTTAAAAGATCAACAAAATAAATGATTTACTTTGTTCTATGTGTTTTAACTTTTAATTGTTCTTGGAAAAAAAATTGTGTTCTGTCTAGAACTATCTCTCATATATTTTATATACACAAAGTTAAATACATAGATGATTAGAAAAAGAAAAAGAAAAGACAAAAAATTTGTAAAAAACTCATAAATATGTACCCAAACAAAAAAAAACAAAATGCATATCGTCTCTTTTTAGTTACATAAAATAAGGAATCTTGAATGGGCCCAGACTGAATTCTATGTATCATGTGTAAACAGTTGAGATACCATACCACAGCATAAAGGATATTAGATCTATGGAAATCAAATCTAAGTATTTTTGATTGGATAGCACAAAATGAGGAAATCCCAGATTTTCAGGCAATTTTTTGTATTTTATTTTATAAAACAATTTAAAAGCCACACTAGATGCCCTTCAAAAGGACCCCATCCGTATGCCCATAACACATTGGTCAAAATCCTTATATATATATACACACATATATATATATGTATGTATATATATATATATATGTATGTATATATCCAATTTAACAAGTTGTTACATGTATGAAATTGTTATAGTTTGATTACTCTACTAAAATAAAAGAGAAAAAAATATACTACTAATTTAAGGGGGGAAAAACACCGGATAATGAAACATCATTGGAATTACTTTACGGATTTTATTAATGGTGATAGTCTTCTAGCCGCGAGGCTCTATGCCTTCTTGTTGTTGTCAAATTCATACCGCGGGGTATTCCAATAAAAATGAATCATATACTTTTGAATCTTAATGTATTAAATCCGTCTTTTGTCTTTTTGTCTTAATTTTCTTGTTTTGGTTGCTTTTTAGGTCCAAACGAATTCATAGATACAATACTTGAATCAATTGAGAAGTTTTACGTTATTCTTTCCTTCCAATTCCTTTCATATACCTATAACTCTAAAACCTAAAAGCTACTAAGACCAAAACACACAAAGACGAATTTATATCCCCCCAAAAAAAAAACTCTTGATCAGTTGACTACTTTTTTTAATTCAAGCTTGGTTTTTCTTAAAGCATGTGAAGGCATGAAGCTAATACCATGAGTAATCGAACTAACGCAGTCAGGGCTCAGCTAAGACGTGTATTGACAAACATAAAGGTCGTCGTTTCCTTATATGTTTAAATCCAAGTCGACGATAGAGTAGTTTTAAGGAAATGTAAAAAGGTATTACGCCTGAATGTAAAGTGTCTTTCTCGCCCTGCATTTTGCGGATGAAAAACACAACACCAAATTTACTGCTTAAAAGTGTCCAAGCCAAACACTCATACTGATTAACACTTATACTCGACCGATTACTCACTGCTAATATGTTTTAATCTGAAAGTGGTACCCTAGTTTTAACTAGTTGCACGTTCTGATCGAGTGCTTGGAACTTCTCTGCACATTTTAGTCCAAGGTTGTTCAAATAGCTCATTCGGAAAAAGCTCAAATCGACTCATTTGAAAACAAGCCAGCTCAGCTCAGTTTGTAAACGAGCCAAGTAAATATTTCCTTGGCATAAAGTACAACACTCAAAACTAAGCCGAGGCAGAAAATAAATATTTTCTCGAGTAGCTATTTAACCATTCATTACAAGTTGCCATTTCGTATAAATAAACACATGTACATAACACTGTTGTAGTTGCTGTAAGAATACAAAGTTTTAACTGTAGCACCAGAAATAGACTGCAATGCCTGTATGTTACCGAACATATCCAAACTGCAAACCGAAAAAAGACATTGATTCTACAGCCAATGAAACTAATAAAGCTTACTAATATAATTTGTGCTGACCTAATATCCAATGGATTCAAAATCCGGGCCAAGATGAAAACGAGATACTTGATAAATTTTCCATATTTGAATATGATCAGTAGTGTTCTTAGAATTTATTCAGGCTGTGTTCTTAAAAGCTTCTTCAGTGTGTTTAATCAGTAGCTGACTCTGGGGGGTTCGGTTCGGTGGTCTCCATTTCTTTGACCTTTTCAAGCTGCCTTAAAAGGTCCAATCTTTCAGGTCCATATGTGGATGGTATCTTCAAAACATAAATGAGATTATAAAAATTATACCTTTTTATGCAAAAAAAAAAAAAATACTTAAGCCAGATAAGAAGCAATTACCAGTGACGGGACGTATCTTTGAATAGCAGCCAACATTGCAGCATGCCCAACCGCAGTAACCTACATCACACGTATTATAAACGAGTCACAACTAACGACTGCCACCTCAGCAAATTCGAATTTATCAAAAGGATAGTGAAACTCACGGGTAGCAGCATGAGAAAGCCTATTGGAATAACTGATGCCAAATCAGTTAACGTTCTTTTAAGAGCTTGTTTTTCTTTATCGGTTAATTCATCGCCTATAATAACCCTTCTAAGCAACCCTGTAGCTGCAGCAACATCTATGGCTAGAAGTTGTGTACCCTGTAACACATCCTGTTTATAGATAGATACAATAACATCAGCCAACAAGCATTCTTAAATATTAAATAAGTCATAATATAAGATTAAATTTATGAGAGTGAAATAAAATAAAGTATTTACCGTGGTGGTTCCTTTGAATTTGCTTATGGACCTTCCAATGATGTCATCTTTCTCCTCCACCTTAACCAACTGAACCCCTTCAGCATCTTTAGAATAATTACTTGAATACTCGGCTATTTTGATATTCTCCTATACATATATACAAGGATGTTTACAACTATGACCATCGAAGATAGAAGACAACTGATAGAAGAGTTTCAATTAATAGAAGAACCTCTTCATTCTCGGAGCGGTTTGCACTTCTTTCAACTCGCCTTTCAAGTTCTATCAGCTCATTTCTTAATAATTCAAAGCGTTGAATTTCATCTGATTCCAATACACCTGTGTCATCCTGCACATATATAATTGTTTTCAATTTGCAGCTTAAAAATATGGTGTGTTACATACAAAACTTGATTACTCAGTTAAAACAACGTTTGGAAACAAGATATGAGAAAGGAAAAAATATTAATATTTGGACATATATCCACTGAAGTAGATGTTGAAGACATTTTCTGGCAAATAATAAACAAGACCTAATACAAATAGAGCATTTCTAACACGTATTTTAGAACAAACGTTTATACGAGCATAAATAAGGATATTTTTTTTCTATAAAAATACTAGAAATAGACTATCATAGATGAAATTCTGAGGCATACACTTTCGTAGGAAGCTCCATAAGCCATTAGGTTTACTATAGAGCATAGAAAAGAAGAGAAGTTAAATATAATCTAGTATGAAACAGTAATCTTATGCTAACTGCTAATCGCTCTTAATTTTGGTGAACGATAATACCTCTCTATATTGGAACTATCACTTTTCTTGCCAATAGATCGTCTCTTGTTAGTAACAGACGACTCTGAAAGACCATCGTCATCTCCCTAAATACAAACAAGTCAACAGACAATAAAAGTCATAAATGGTTCAATTTGCAACAGACAATAATATCCGGATTGTGAAGTTTATTAGTCCAATATTTAGCAGCAATTTCGAGTATTGTGATGGTTGAAAAGTATCCCTCTGGCCTCCTCATATTTAACTAGTATAATATATAAATTATAAACCTTCTAATACTTTATATACATTTACTTCAGCAGTGTGTAACTTGCAAACTTTGAAACATTCTGTTAATCAAAAGCTATACAGATCAAGTATGCAAATATTGGTTTATTTACGAAGCAGTAAACACATTAAATACAAAGCAACATTATTATAAAGGTAATTTGACTTCACTCACACGCGTATATACAAAGAGATATATAAATCTAATTATATAAATATAATTACCTGCTGAAGGGAATCAGCCTTGGCTCTAAAAGATGCTTCTAAAAATTCAGCTTCTTTTTTAAGTTTTCTTATTTTTTCAAGGTCAGAACAAGCAGCTTTTAACTGTTCTTTTCCAGAACTGGAGTTGGACACGTGTAACTGTTGAAGTAATTCCTCAAGCCTTATAACGGCTTCATCAACACTCTCCAGTGCCTAAACAAAATGCCATCCAAATGTCATGACAACAATATGCAATATTTCCCATTTCCATAAAACTAGAAATCGGTGACCTAAAGAACTCCTAGAAATTGCTGTGATATTTCTCAGTAGCGAATCTTTGATTTAAAAGATAAAAGAGAGCAACGAATTTCCACAAAGAAGCCAGTAATAGCTTTTGCGTCTTTAACACACACATATATGCATGTGTTTATATATAAAATATTATTTATCCTCTTGCCTATAAGCTGAGTGAGTGGTTTGGGTAACTTCTTTGGATCCTAAATCAGTTTCATCTGGTTTGTATTGGTTATATTGTGTAGATATGTATTACTAGGGCCCACATACTGAGATCACCTTACATTCCCAATGAAAGAATAAAAACTCTCTCTTAATTTCATTAACAAATTTACAACATTATAAATAGGAAAACTAGACTAGTTACAAGGAGATAAATACGGTAAGTTACAACTAATCTTTGACTATACAATTTGAATTAAACGTGGTAAAGAGTGATTCCAGAAGATATTGGTGGATGGTTATTGACTTTGGTGATTTGTTTTATTTTGGCAAATATTACGGTTGTTACCCCCCGGCAAGCGAAACGGTGGTTGATGAACTCTAAGCAAATCTCGAAAATGTTCAAACAAAGGTCTCGGCAAGCTTTTCGTAAAGATATCCGCAAGTTGAAGCTTGGTAGGAATAAACTTGGTGTGTAGCTTCCCGGACATGACTAGTTCCCGAACAAAATGATAATCCAAATCTATGTGTTTAGCACGCTTGTGAGAGACGGGATTTTGAGACATAAACAAAGAACTTCTATTATCGCATAATAGGGTCGGCCGAGACTTGGGTAGAGCATGCAGTTCCTGTAATAAATGAGTAATCCAAACTATTTCAGCTGCAGCATTCGCCATTGCCCGATATTCTGATTCGCAACTTGAGCGTGACACTGTTGGCTGTTTCTTTGCACTCCATGAGACCAAGTTTCCATCGAAGAAAATTGAGTAACCATAAGTTGACCTTCGGGTTTCAATGCACCTAGCCCAATCCGCATCCGAGTAGCCTAAAATGGAAGCCGTGGTTGGTCTAGTAAAAACTAAACCGTGAGAGATTGTTCCTTTGACATAACGAATAATGCGTTTAACCAGTTGAAAGTGATGATCGGTTGGAGAATGGAGGTATTGACAGGCTTGATTAACGGCATATGAAAGGTCTGGACGAGTAATAGTGAGGTATTGGAGAGCTCCCACAAGAGAGCGGTAAAGGGTAGGATCGAAAAAAAGGTTACTGTGTTTAGTGAAGGAATCGGTTGATGCAAGAGGAGTGGGTACGGGTTTGGCTTCTGTGAGGCCGGCTCGAGTGAGAATGTCATTTGCATACTTGGTTTGAGTGAGGAAAAGACCCTTGTCATCGTGGATGACTTCAAGGCCGAGGAAATAGCTTAGCAATCCAAGGTCTTTAATGGCAAATTCATCATGTAGACGAGCCGTAAAGGAGGTGATCAGTGAGGTTTTGTTTCCCGTGAGGATGAGATCATCAACGTAGACAAGAAGATACAGGATGGAGTCTCCTTGACAGTAGATGAAAATCGAGGGATCGGCACAACTGCATGTGAAACCGAAAGAAATGAGAAACGAACTCAACCTTTGAAACCAAGCCCTAGGAGCTTGTTTTAAACCATAGAGCGCTTTGTTTAATTTGCACACATGGTTTGGAAATTTGGGATCGATGAAACCGGGAGGTTGCTCCATGTAAACGGTTTCCGAAAGGTGACCATTTAAAAACGCATTATTGACATCTAGTTGACGTAGAGGCCAACTATTGATGACGGCTAAGGAGAGGACAATGCGAATGGTGGAGGCTTTCACGACCGGGCTAAACGTATGATTAAAGTCAATACCCGGTATTTGAGTGAAGCCTTGGGCGACAAGACGTGCTTTGTGGCGGTCAAGTGAACCATCAGAACGAAATTTGTTTCGGAAAACCCATTTGGATCCGACAATGTTTGTAGAAGGAGGACGAGGCACAAGAGACCAAGTGTGGTTTCGAGTAAGAGCCGAAAATTCATCCTGCATGGCACACATCCAATGAGAGTGTTTAGAAGCACTTTTGAAGCCTTTGGGAACACTGTTTGTGAGTAGTGCCGCATGAAGGCCGGAGTGTTTTATGGTAGCAAGATATGAGGTGTGTTTCGGATTTGGTTTAAAGGTGCCAACTTTAGACCGAGTAGTCATGGGATGAGACGGAGCAACTGGAGGAGGAGAGGGAGAGGGTGCGGGTAAAATAATAGGTGGAGGGCAGGGGGTGGACTGGGAGGGTGTTGATGGGGTTGGTGATGGTGATGGTGATGGAGAGTGGTGTTGTTGTACGGGTTGAGGGTGAACGGGTGATTGATGGACCGGTGGTGAATCGCAAATGGAACAGTTTGGTGGATGGGTTGTTGAAGGATGTTGGGCCGATAATGAGGAGAGGGTGGAGGTATTTGTTGGGCTTTGATGAGGTGATTGTGAATGGACCGAAAGGGTAGGTAATGTGGGGTTGATAGAAGCGGACTGAGGAGAAGGGTTGGATTGAGCCGAAAGATGAGGTGGTGAGATGGGTTTATTGGACTTTTGCTGATCAGTGGGTTAAGGTGTTGAAACAGAATCATTGAATGATGATAAAAATAGAGATGCAATATCTGTTTGCGAGGAATTATCGACACATGGAAGTGAGTTTTCATCGAATAGAGCATGCCGGGTGACATACATACGTGAGGATGCGGGATCGAAGCATTTGTAGCCTTTGTGCTGGGAAGAGTATCCCAAAAAAATACATGGTATGCTTCGAGGTGCGAGTTTATGAGGAGCATAGTCACGTAAATATGGATATACACGACAACCAAATACCCGAAAATTAGAATAATTAGGTGTCGTGGAGAATAATAATTCAAATGGCGATTTGTCATTTAAAAGTTTTGTTGGCAAGCGATTTATGATGTAAGTGGCGGAACTAAAGGCATCATTCCAATGAGTGACAGGAACACTTGCATGGAAGAGCATAGCAAGACCGGTTTCTACAATGTGTCGATGTTTCCTTTTGACTCGACCGTTTTGAGCAGCGGTGTATGGACACGAGAAACGGTGAAATGTGCCATTCTCATCAAAGATTTTTCGCACATATTGGTTTGTGAATTCCGTGCCACCATCACTTTGAAAAACTTTAATTTTGCGTGAGAGTTGGTTTTGAACGAAACGCATGAAAGTTTGAAGAACTGAATAGAAGTCGGTTTTGTGCTTAAGGGGATATAACCAAGTAAATCTAGAAAAATCATCCACAAACACAACATAGTATTTAAAGCCATCGGAACTAGTTATTGGTGATGGTCCCCGAAGATCACAATGGATGAGATCTAAAGGGTAAGAGACACGTTTTTCATTTATAGGAAAAGGCAATTTATGTGATTTAGCAAGTTGACAAGAAGAACATAAAGTTGGCTTCGGTAAAATAGATGTAAAAGATAAATAACCAAGTCTTTTTAATACAAACATAATATCAAAAGCAACATGGCCCAAACGATTATGCCACAATTCGAAAGGGGCTTTATTAGACGAAACAGAAGCAACGTAAGCAAAAGACTTGTCCCGAAGCACGTAAAGACCGTTTTCACACCGACCTTGAGCGAGAGGTTGGCTTGTTTTCCGGTCCTGAATCACAAAAAAAGAATTAGAGAAAAGAACATCAACGGGAAAATCATTTGTCAACTTGCTAATGGATAGAAGGTTACGAGTTAAAGATGGAACAACCAAAACATCATTCAATTTAACATGTTTGGTTAAAGAGACATGGCCCTTATGAGTAACAGGCAAAGACTGACCATTACCGAAGGTGACCGACGACTTGCCTTTGCAAGGAGTAAAAGACGTTAAATTACCAGTGTCATCGGTCATGTGTCTATCTGCCCCAGTGTCGGCAGCCCAGTCCGGAGCATCCTAGTTTTGAACATGACATTGAGCGTGAAAGGCACGAGCAATATCTTCATTACCAGAGGCTGATGCAACAAAAGATGAGAGCTTTGGACACTTGTTTGCATAGTGACCATTTGTTCGGCAGAGTTGGCAGTGGGGAGGACGACGAGGGGCGTTGGAAGAGGAGTTGTTTGAGGAGCTTGATTGTTTGCCTCGGTTATAGGAACCGGTGGTCTGTCCTCGGCGGAAACCACGGTTTTGGGAGGAGGAAGTGTTTCGTTCTTGATTGTTCTGGGCAACAAAGGCAACTGAAGGGGTAGAAGGAGGATTGATAGCCAAGAGAAATTGCTCTTGGCTTTCTGCTTTAGTGAGTAAATCGCGGAAGGGGAGCGGATCACGGGTGGTACGAATGGCAGTGGACCAACTTTCAAAAGTGGAACCAAGGCCACAAAGGAACCAGTGGGTTTTGTCTGTGTCCGTAACGGGATGACCAATGGCCGAGAGTTGATCGCAAATGGCTTTGAAGCGGCGACCATAATCAGCCACGGTGGAGGATCCTTTTGTCATGCGACGAAGGTTGTCTCGGAGCAAATGCATCCGTTCAAGAGAAGTATTGCTATAGGCTGCTTCAAGGGCGGTCCAGATTTGTCGAGCCGTGGTTAGACCAAGGATTTCAGCAACAGCTTCTTCGGTGAGAGAGGAGTTAAGGATAAGAATGGCCTGCTGATCGGAGATCGACCAGGCCGCGAAAGCGGGATTAGGTTGCGCAACGGAGGCGACGGTAATGGTTTTGGGTGGTGGGGAGAGTGAGCCATCAACATGACTGAGTAGATTTTGATTAGCGAGAAGAGGAAGTAGTTGGTTTTGCCAATATAGGTAGTTGGTGGAGGAGAGCTTGATGGTGAGCATGTGGAGAATAGTGGCCATGGGTAGCTTAGTTTCGGTGGTGTTAGAGGAGGAGGAAGAGGTATTGATGGACATGATGATGAGAAGGAAGAGGATGAACAATGGAAGTGAGTTACAGGGAGAAGGATCTTGAGGGTGATACCATGAAAGAATAAAAACTCTCTCTTAATTTCATTAACAAATTTACAACATTATAAATAGGAAAACTAGACTAGTTACAAGGAGATAAATACGGTAAGTTACAACTAATCTTTGACTATACAATTTGAATTAAACGTGGTAAAGAGTGATTCCAGGAGATATTGGTGGATGGTTATTGACTTTGGTGATTTGTTTTATTTTGGCAAATATTACGGTTGTTACCCAAGGTTCTACATTTCAAATTAACAAGAAAATACAATAATTAATCACACTGAAGCCAAAAAACATTGGAATAAAACTTTTAACTTGATTTAATGAAGATGAAGATACCTTGTCAAAAGAATCTAGCTCTTTTTTCAATGGGCCATAACCTCCTGAACGAGCAAGCTCAAAATCAATTGTCGTGCCGCTTTCAATCATCACTTTCCTGCGTTAACATTTTCATATTTTCATATCTTGTAAGTTGTAAATAATGGGTCTTTAAAGTAGAGGGGAAGCTCAACATAAAATGCCCTTTATAATATAATTTTTGTTATTATGTATTTTTAGCTACTTTACTCATGTACCTAAAATCTAGACAAGCATAAGTTAAAATGATATAATTTGATTTTTTTTATATGATCTACTTACTTGGGTATGCCTAATTCTTCCATAGACTCCTGTAAGATCTTATGCCTGAAACAAGAAAAAATACCACTTAAATCAACTCATTTAGAGCACAATTGTATTTTAACTCTTCAACCACATAGATGGCATACCCTCTAGAAAGGAATCTTGCAGCCTTAATATTCGAAGGGTTCTCAAGCCATTTACTATATTTAATAAAACTCTGAATCCAATGTGAACAAACATCTAAAACAACAGGGACGGCTTCCTCATTTGGAGGACCTTTTTTACTTTTATGGCCATGCGAGCGTTTTTGAGAATCTATGTCTCCTGGGTAGAATGGAAGCCACTCCAACTCTTCACATACAACCTATAAATGTTTTCAAATTTGAGAATTTTGTGAATTTAACTTTGTACATGATATATTAATCCAAATATGCTAACCTCCACATACAGTTGATAAGAGCTTATTGATGAAAGCTGAGGATAGTATAGTACACTGCCACCAATAAGATACCTGCTTTGAAGCCAGAAAATAATAAGATGTAAATTCAGATTTTGCAAATTCAAATTTGTTAACCAAAAACTTTTACGTGATCAATCCTTCAATCGGTGTAGGTACCGACTCAAAGTTATATGTGGAAAGATATGCCTGAGTCCTCCTTCCCAAAGCAAAGAAGAATCCAAAAATAGTCAAATCTTTATCTAAAACCTGCACACATAATAATCAAGCCAGACGATGTAACACAACTAATGTTGATATTCATGCTGAGATTTGCTTAAAACAAAGGGATAACATCTAAAATACAAAATAATACCAAAAAAAAAAACAAACAAACCAAAAACAACCAATTTTACAATTAACCACCTCAATACTTTCACAGGTTGTCAATCTTGACCATATTCTCTCTCTATCGATAGCTTGTTGTAACTGTTGTTGTACAAGACCAACCCAAAACATAACTTCTTCGGTTCCTTGATCGTCTTTCACTCTACATGCTGCAGCTCGAGGTCCAAAATGGACCAAAAATTCTCTGCGCAGACCAATTTCTTTAATGGAACTATAAGCTGTGCGTATAGGAACAAATTCAACCAGCATGCTCATCAATCTACCAGTTAACTCAGGAAGAACAGAGTAAAACTGTGTGCAAGCAACTTTTGTAGGGCCCAGTTTTGTTATTGCAGCAATGCAACTCAAGGCAAACAAGAGCAATGATTTATCACTTGCATCCCCTGAACTCAAGGATGTGCCTTTTCTGAGCCTGGAAAAAGAAGCAAGTTAGCGTGATGTTAAATAGAGTTGGTAATTTAGATCCGTTAGCATTTTATGGTCAATTATGGTCATCTTTTATCTGAAACGGGTCCAATCAGAATTTTAAAAAAAAGGGTAAGAGTCACCCAATCCACACATCTTGTCACCCCTATTGTAAAACTAAAAATTGCACTGTGTATATGAGGCAACTACTTACACTCCAGTAGCAGCAGCAAATCGTTGATCTTTCTCAAAATAATTAACAAAAGTGGACACTACAGATGGCACTTGCTCGGACCAAAACCAGTCATAAAGTTCTGGCTGCTTGTCTAACAATGCATCCCGGATTACACTTTCTAAGGGAGCAGAATGCCTTGACAGACTGCATAGAAAAGTTATAGTTAGACTAAGTTAGATTTGGAAATACTTATGATAAACAGAAGATAACACACGCCGCGTTATTTAAAAATAAATGGGTAATGAGTATCACTGAAGAGGTAGGTCCCAGCAGAGCCCAGTTGGACCCGCAGGACTCACCTTGAAGAGAGACGTCTGCGCAGAAACCAACTGGATCCGCAGGACCCACCATGCTCAGAGACGTGACGTCCTTACGCGCAGTACGCCAGCTGTTCCCGCAGGGAAAGCCTCCCAATGGTGAAGTACCCCGCTTGTTCCCGCAGCTGCGGATACAAGCCATCAGGGAAGGCTACCCGCACTAATTGCAAGGCTACACGCACAAGGCACTAACTCTTGATACTTCAGTAATGTCACCTGAAGGAATGAGCAAGGCGGGAATACTCCCGCCTAAATGAGCCAGTCCGTATGCTTCTGGAAGATCTTTTGTACTATACCTGCCAAGGTATGGGCAAAATAGACGATCTAACCAAAACAGCCCATGAACCAATCACAGGGTGACAGCTCACCGACAACAGTACGAGGAGGAGCACCCTCTAGTACTGTTTGTCACTATTAGCCGCTGCCTACTCACCAACCCTCACTGTGGGACGTGCGTAGCCTACAGTTGGTGGAACAGTGCATAGCCGGCAGTAAAGGAACAGTATACAGCCGGCCTTGTCACTATCGGTCGCAGCCTATCCACCAACCAGCATGGCTTGTGTGTAGCCCACTGTTGGTAGAACAGGAATACTATTCAGCCGGCTGTACCTTCTTGGAAACCTACCTTCGGCTATAAATACTCCAACACCTTGGAATGGTAAGGACATGATCGGATATCTCATTATCTTATCTTCTCTAGCAATCTCTTAATATACACTTATATTCAGAGCAATCTAGTCTGATTCTCACGCCGGAGGGTGGTCACAAGGAGGAACCCCCCCTTCTCAGTGACGAGCTTATGGTGTCTGTTTTGCAGGTCACCTGAAGAACAACTTTCTTTGCTGGACCTCATCCTCGTGGGAAACATCTATTTAACCCCCAGATTATCCGTAATCTGCCCGGGGTCGATTAGTGTTTCTTCAATCACCAAACCCAGATAGCTTTTAAACCGGATTATAACATATCATTTATTTGTGAAATCATTTAATCATCAAACCTCAAGTATATTAATTATTAACTTTCTTACAATAAATAAAATTAAAATCCAAATATACATATATAAATATTAAAAACGAATAATATAAAACAACCCTGTAATACGAGGGATAAAATCTAGTATATAATAATTGAAATAAAATAACTTATGTCAGTTAAATAACGTGAATGTCACCACATTCCAATTTATATATTCAATTTTTTTAATTCGTTTACTGATTTTAATCATTTGGACTTTTTAAGTAATTTATGAGATCGATTATAATATGTACTTCTATGTCTAGAAGTTTGTCCGCTTATCCTTTTAGCTCGCTATTTTTTAAAGCCAATAAACTCACATGTGAACCAAATATTATCATCATCATCATCGTACTCAGTAAATCCCATCGATAGCTAAGCTACGGTAGGGTCTGAGGAGGGTAAGATGTAGACAGCCTTACCTCTACCCCGTAGGAATAGAGAGGCTGCTTCCGGTAAGACCCTCGGCTCGATAGTGGTTTTGCATCAAGCCTTGGACATAAGGCACATAACACTCAACCATTGGGACACCGGCCGATTGGTGCATGTACCCTTGTCTTTCGGCTATCAACGCCACCACATGATGCCTGATTAACCTTCCCCCACTTTTAACGTTATTTTTACGAGATTAGTAAAATAACGTCAAAAATAGTGCAATTTCAATTTTGCCCACCCGAGGATTCACACATATATACATTATATGTGCGCACCGCAAGTAGGGCGAATAAACTATAAAGAATATTTAATAAAAACTTGGCTCAAAAATACTTAAAAGTATAAAGAATATTTATATAATAATATATATAAATGAGACCACATCAAACATGGTAACAAAATTTCTATCAAATAAACTATTCACTTTTTTCACCATTCCCAAAGTTTATATATTTTTACCAATGTCGTGACATCTCTATCCAATAAATGTTTTTTTTATGACCAAAAGTAAAGCAAGCTTTTAATTATTTATATTATTTGATGTTCATATCTATACACTAAAGAGTTTTTATACCAAACACTAAATGTAACACGAAAGCTAGACATGCCTTTTCATTTTATTTAACCGGCTACATAATATATTTTTTATAAGTTTCATACATCATATCATATTAACTGATATGTTTTAAAAATTAAGTCATCGACATTGACATGCTAACCTTTCTGATTAAACAAAGTCTATATATGCATTATACACTCATCATCGACATTGACCATCTCATTTCACGTCACTTCTGTATAGTAAACCCCAAGTCGTCGTTGAATCCCCAAAGATTCAAAATGTCAGATAACATTCCTTTCGAAATGCAAATTGAAATCCTCAAACGTGTTCATCCCGTCAAATCGCTGATTCAATTCCGGTCGGTTTCAAAACAATGGAAGTCTCTTATCGACAGCCCCGAGTTCATCGCTGCTCACACCGTCAACCACACTCACCCGCATCGTCTAATGCTAAGTTACACAAATGGTGTGCAAAAATATGTTTCCATTGCTGATGACGATACTTTCCCACACCACAGGTATCACCCTTCGCCTTTACTCCAAGATATTACACTTGCTTGGAGTGTGTTAATCGATTGTTCTCACGGATTGGTGTGTTTGTGTTATCCTCATCGGTTAGAGGAGAAAGTGGTTGTTGTTTGGAACCATTCTATTAGAAAATCCGTTAGAATAATATTGCCGTTGGGATCAAGTGTTGTTGGTTTTGGGGTTTGTCCGAAAACCAGCGACCCTAAGATCGTCAGGCTTATGGCCCCGGTTAATACTGTGGATTGGAAGGCTGAGGTTTTTACATTAGGCACTGGGAGTTGGAGAAGTGTATCGATGAATATACGTTTGCCTCATGTATCAACGCGCTTTTCAGATAATCAGGTGATTATAGATGGGGTTATTCATTGGGTTGCTTTTGATTCGAATACTAGATCTGATAATGTGATTGTATCATTTGATATAACAAGTGAAGAATTTGGGATGGTAGGCCTCCTGGATATTTTAGCATGCTCTAAAGATCTATCAATCTTTAAGCGTAAAGGTTCTCTTGCTGTGATTAAATACCATTTGGATGCTCCGATTTGTGAAGTATGTACGATGATAGAAAATGGTGATCGTTTACTAAACTATTCGATGTTACTTTTAAGGGAACATTTGATACACTATCGTATAAAATACTTGGATTTAGGAAGAATGGTGAATTGATGACAGAACATATATGTGGGTCTGATGGTATGTTTCGAACAACACTTGAAGGTTCTGAACCCGGCGCAGAACACGGTGATGTTATTGAGATGGATGTAGCTTATAACTCGATACCCTGGATGGCTTCTTACACAGAATCACTACTCTTGCTTAATCACTCTGATTCTATTGTGAGGTGATAATTGGTGCGGATCTCCAATCCTTTTAATGTGTTAATGATGTGGTGTTTTTCTATATGGCTGTCAATGCTCATGTTTTATTGATGTCCAAAAAGTCTGTTTTGTTTATTCTGCAAGCATACATTTTTAGATCCTAAATCCAATCATCCTCGTTATTCAATTGTTGCTTTCTGGTAGTTTAATAGGTTTCTTCGGGTTAGTTTTGGGTTTTTCGGGTTGGGTTTTTCAGGTTTCAAAATTTAAATCCAGACCCGAAACCCATCCCAACCCAACCCAAATCTCTCACGGTTTCTTCGGGTTTGGGTATTCCGGGTTCGGGTTTTTTCGGTTTGTGTTAATCGGGTTTGAGTATCATAGGAAAAAAAATTGCTAAATTTAAATGCAACATATTCTACTTTACTCGTAATGTAAATAAACCAATAACAAAACAAAAATAAACCGATAAACATCCTAAAAAGAGTAAAATTTAACAAGGTTCAACCATAATAAACAAGACCGACATAATCATCTTCAGTATGCCGTGATTAGGATGTTGGATTATAGTTGTTTTTAGTCATAAATTGAAACATTAATAAACAATAAATAATCGATTCATAATAGGTTAAATGAGAATAGTGGATTTGGACTAAATTCTAATAACGTCAGCGCCTAAGGCTTGACATATAATATATAAAAATATATATGGTTTTATAACTACAAGTTTATTCAGGTTGACCCAAAACCTAGAATTTGGATCCAAGAACCAACCCGAATTACATTGGTTCGGGTTCGGGCTAGCCTTTTCTCGGATTCGTGTTTCTCGGGTCGGGTTAGTTCGGGGTTTGGGTACAAGTTTTCTCGGGTTGGGTTTCGGGTAAGAGTGACAACCCTATCCACCACTACCTGAGCTGGCCAGGCCAAAGCCCGATAAAAAGCCAGCAAAACTAGTAAAACCCCGACCATTATCGAAACTGGTTCCTATCTAACCCGGTTCTTGACTTCGTTGACCAAACCCAAAACCAATTCTTGAAAAAACTTGGTTTACCCACCTCTACTTGGAAATAGTTCATAATTTCACTTTTTTTTTTGCGGTTGAAGGTTGCGGTGCAAAATTGGATCCACAGTAAAAAACCAGTTCGAGTTGGTTAACAAAAAGTTAAAAACGGTTGTGTAAAAGCCAGTTCAGTTTGGAATAGGTTTCTTGACCAGTTTTAATCGGCTTTTGGATGTTTTTGCACGGATTTGTTTCAATTGTTGGGTCATGATGATGTGTTGTTTGGATTTGGAAAATGTTTGTGTGGGTTTGAGACCTGTTTGTTTGGGTTGAGCTTCAAGGTATTAATTTATTACTTGCTAAAAGTTCTTAAGGTTTTAATTCACACACCTTTAATTATGGAGTTCTTTAAACAAACTTTCATTGATCAGACTATTACAAGAACAAGATCAGCAAGGTGCTGAGATAATACAACCCTCAAGTACAACGGATTATAATCACAACTAGTGTGTATCTTTTGAGGCGTGCATCATTAGGCTATATGTTGTGGAGGGGCTTTGTCGTCCCTCTATGTCACCGCCACGTAGGAAACAGGAAGTCCTCCTCTATGAAGCTCCGTTGGTGGTTAAAGCCCCATTTATCATTTTATTATATGTCTATGTATTTGTGTATGAAAGAGAGAGAGAGCGTGAAAAACAAAAGGCCCACTAACCAAATGAAGCGCCCCACGCCCCCCTGTAAATCGGCCGAGCATAGTTCCATAATCATACAACATTCATCTTCGGTCTCAGGTTCAGTATGAAACCGAGAAACTCGCATGAAACCCGAACTGACCCGAGTTATCCACGTAAATAACAAAAACCCATATTGTCAGATGGATATGGAGGTATGGAGCAAAAGAGATGTAAAGAACTATTAGGAGAAAGGTTTCCAGAGCTTCAAAACCAAAATTTCAGTTCGGCTCAAAAAACCGTTCACAAGTGGAGTGATCATTCACGAAAACGCATCATTTCATGATGGAACTAATAATCCTTGCTCGAGTCTTAGAAACCAATTTTAACTGACGGGTCACACAAAATCAAACAAAAGGAAAAAAAAAAATATATATTTTTAATGGTTGTTCGTGGTAACTAACATATCAAACACACTTTAATAAAAAGTATTTTATAATGGTCGTTAGTGATCACTAATATATTAAACATAATCACCCCGAAAGAAAGAGCTTTCTAAAGATCATCGGTAATCAATAGGTGACTTGATCACCGACAAAATTTCTATTATTTTTAGTCATTGGTTATTCGTTGATTATTACCAACGAATCACTAGCAATTCTATAAACCTAGAAGAATAAAAAATAACAAGAGTAAAGTGTTATTTTTGTCCTTATGGTTTGGCAAATAATGCGAATTTAGTCCAAAAAATTTATTTTTTGTATATGGACCCTCCACGTTTCCCAATTCTTGCCAATTACATTCAAATCACTAACATTGTTAAATTTAATCGTTAAATTTAATTGTTAAATACATAATAACAATAATGTAAACAAACATGTAAAAGGACAGTAACACCCATAAGTTAACGTTCAATTTAGACAGAGTTAACAATTTGGACGAAATTGTCTATGGTTGGGAAAAATCGAAGATCTACTTGCGAATAAAAATATTTTTGGACGAAATTCGCAAATATGACCAAACCTCAGGGACGATTTTGGCACTTTACTCGTATAATAAATAAATAGTGAAAAGACATGTCTACCCCTGACTTAACGATTAAATTTAACGAGGTTAGTGATTTGGATGTAATTGGCAAGAATTGAGAAACGTGAAGGGTCCATATGCAAAAAAAAAACTTTTTGGACTAAATTCGTATTATTTGCCAAACCAAAAGGACGAAAATGACACTTTACTCAAATAACAACCTAACATAAATACATTAGTTAATCTAGCTTAACAATGATAATCGACAACTGAAGTACTGAACCAGATGCAACTTAACTATATTTGGTTGATTTAGGTAAAGTACAATTACACTTTGTCAATCATAACTATATTCATATATTTTTTTCAATCAAAATTGATCTAAGGTAGTGTTTGGTATGAAAGAATGAATGGTGGAATAAAATGAATTAAGACATGTTTGGTTGTCATATGGTAATGAAATGAGTTATTCCTTAAGAAATGAAACTTCTTTTAATTATAGGATTTCCATTCCTTTAAGAAGGGGTGTTTTTTTTTCATTCCTTCAAGGAATGAAAATACCCAATAATAATAATAAATAATTGTTATATTGTCAATATTATATTATTATAATAATAATTATTATTATTAATAACATTATTGATTTGTATATTATAATATAACTATTATTATATTAGAATTGTTATTATATTTGCATGCGGTGAGTTTATTTCACAGCGCGCATGCATGATTCAACGTTTTTATGATTATTGTTATTCGATTAAATATTCTCGTTGTAACCTGCAGGTTTTAAAAACTAGTTATTATGAATATTCATATTATTAATTATTAATATTATTTTCTACTAATAATAATAATTAGTAAATAATAATAATAAATATTATCAATTTATTATTATTAGTAAATAATAATAAAGTGAATAATCATTTCACTCCTACATGATAACCAAACATGACAATGGAATGTAATGATTCATTTCATTCATTTGTTCATTTCATTACCACGCCCATTCCATTCCCTTATTCATTCCATTGTCCCATACCAAACAGACCCTTAATCTTACCAGAAGTATTCATGTACGATTAGCCTCAAATTTTTCCTAAAAAATCAAAACTTTTGGTGTTGAAGTTTTATAAATACCACATCCTTGCACATTCATAATTACTATATCGAAAGTTAGGGTCAAGTTATTTTACAAAGGGGGGATAAAAATGAAAAGGATGAGAAGAATTTGTAGGAAAAATAAATAAATAAAACCCTAAAAAAATTAATAAAAAAGATCATAACTCAAATTTTAATATAAACACGAAAAATGTAAAAACATAAAAATGTTTACACCGTATTTCTCGTTCTAAAAATAAAACCTTCGAAAAAGACACAATGTTGAATGAAAAAGATCATTGTGTTTATTTTCGCCATAGATTGTGTATTTTTTTTTCTTGATATTGTGTTATTACTCAACATTGTGCCATATTTTGTTCGTCATCATATTATATTTTGCGATCTATTGTGTCTTTTTTGGTTTATCATTGTCTTGTTTGTTTAATTTCAGCATTGTGTCTTTTTTTCTCGGCATTGTGTCTTCTTGTTTTTTCTTGAAACGGGAATGACGGGGGAAACATTTTGTTTTTTAACTTTTTTCGTTTTTTGTTTATATATTGAGTTATGATATTTTATTATTTTTTTAAAGAGTTTTTTATATGGCCATAAATCATTTTCACACTTCTTATTTTTGTGTCTCTTTGCATTTTAACTTTATTCTCCAAAATTATATGACTTTCATTCTTTTAGATATTACAATATTACATATATATATATATATATTCATATGTGTCTTGGTTCAAATTTGTCGTCTTAAGATACAGAATTATGGAGAAATGAAGTCTTCTTGTGCAACTATTGTCACCTAATACCATTTAAGACGGTACAAATAAAGTACAACCCCATTAAAGGAAGCTTCATACCTCCATGGCTTTTCATACTTTAGACCAAGTTTAGATGAATAGTTGAAGACCAATAACAATGCTAAAACTTTTAACATATTTTTTAAAATCTATTTAGATGATTTTTTTTAATGTTTTTTATTTTGACAATGGTTGATTCGTTAAACGTCGATATAATATTAATTTACGAATTTATCACATGAATTTTGATGACAAAATTTGGACGCAGTTTTAATGCAATCCAAATTTCAGATAGATAGCTGTCGAAGGTGGTTTCTGACGCCATCTCTGCCAACACGACTTTGATTGTCATTTGCTCATACTCTCGATCTATGATTCTCGAAATTCACACAATCAGTCATACAAAGTTCTTGTCTCATTATAAGTTTTTTCCGATTAGAAAAGTCGGGTGAACAACTAAATTATTTCAATTTAAAAGTGTTTCACAACTCTCACATTATCCAGACATCATCTTACGAATCTCCAACACATAGCAAATTTGAATTCGATTAGAAAAGTGAAAGGTTAATCTGAATATGTAGCCAACCTTGACTCAAAAAGTTTGAAAACCGAAAAGTCGATTTCATTGAACAAAATCTTCCAAATCTACTTTTTTTTTTTCAAATATTTACTTCAAACAGTTTTTTTTTTAGTAAAAAAAATCATATATTTATTGCAAAGTATTTAAAACTATAAAGTAAACCATTTAACTTACAAACTAAATAATAAAAATTAAACACGACTTATTCCAACTTTGAATTTGACAATTAGAACACAAAAGCCTTCTAGCAACTTTTGCTTTTGTATATAACTATATAAGCCACCCTTCCAAAGAGGCATATGACACCAACTCTTATATTTATTTCCTTTGCAATATTCCATAATGGCACAATATACATCAAACAATGCTATTATTATTTTCACTATTCTTGTTGTATCTTTTCTAGCTAGTGTTGAATCCCAAGAATTTTCAAGAAGGCTATCACAAAAATCTTTCGGTTTGCGAAAGCAAAAACTAAGTCATTTCCGTTTCTACTTCCATGACATAGTTGCTGGGCCGAATGCCACCGCTATCAGGATTGTTGAAGCCACCAGGACCAATCGCACTGCAGCGACTGGTTTTGGTGACATAACCATGATTGACAACCCGTTGACAATTGGTCCTGAACGAACCTCTAGACTGGTTGGTAGAGCACAAGGGATGTATACGTCAGCGAGTTTGAATGAAATGGGATTGTTGATGGCTATGAACTATGTGTTTGTTGAAGGGAAATATAATGGTAGCTCGTTGAGTATTTTGGGTCGGAATCAAGTGATGTCATCGGTTAGAGAGTTGCCGATTGTTGGAGGGAGTGGGCTTTTTAGATTTGCGCGTGGTTATGCGGAAGCTAGAACTCATACTTTTAATATGAACAATGGTGATGCAGTTGTGGAGTTTAATCTTTATGTTCTTCATTACTAATTTCTTGTACTTTTAAAAAAAATTGTTTTCATATTGTTGAAGTTTTGATATTTTTGAGATTATGCATTTTCGAATAAATAAGATTTAATTTTCATTTGGTTTATTTTGCTATTATTGTTTAATAAAAAAAATCAGAAAACAACGCATGATCAAGCTTGTTACATTGTGTTCATACTCAGTATAGAGGGTAGGGATTATACTCTCACGAAACTCTTTCAAATTCACTCTTTATTTGTCTAGTTGTCTTAAACAACGCCTCACACATATAGATAGATTTACGTTAGAAAACCAACAACGACCACCTCACATACAAAAGAACGAATAGTTGCTAATGACTTGGGTAGCCAAATAGGTGATATTTCCATCTTCAACTTTTACACGCAGATACTTCTATTTCTTTTTTCGTTTTTAAACTGTTACACACACACACCCTCGTCTACTCATACTCCTAAACTACCCTAAGAAAATCTACTTAGATTTTGAACAATGGTCTTCACTCTCAGACAAAAACTTTTACCACCCAGCCTACGTGAATCTTATAGCATTGATGGTAAAAAGTCTCACGTAAATGCTTAGGTGTTATAATATGACCACAGAGGTGTAACACACATTAGAATCAGTCCTCCATGTATTTGGTGATTGCAGTTCGGTTAAAAAGATTTGGAATCGGTTGAAGGATGACTTGATGTGAAGTTTTCGGTTCCAAGATTCCCTGTTGATCTTTTGGATTGGATCGAGACTTCGAATCTAAGCGTGGCTAAGAAAGAATTTATAGGCGTGATTATTTATATTGCATAGAGGGCTATTTGGAAGCCTATGAATGATACAATACGTGTTCTTGAAGAGGCATCCAAAGTATGCATTCCTGTTTGATGATATTAAGTTATTAACTTAGGGGAAGGTTCATGTGCATTTTAGTCTTAACATGAGAACGTAGAAAATAATACCAATTTATAAAAAAATAAGAACGTAAGAAACAATACCAATCTACATAAACAATTATTTATAATAACAAAGAAAAAAACCTAAAAGTTACCACAAAATAATCAAAATCAAGAACAAAATAATAACGGCAAATACCAACAAATACTTATATCAGCAAAAGAAAAAATCTAATAATAACAACAAAATATAAATAGCAAATACTTATAACGTCTCATAATCGAAAATTAGCAAATACGAACAAAAAATTAACAGCAAACACTTATAAAAATAAACCTAATAATAACAGCAAATTGGTTCTCACTATTTTCATATTAAAAATAAAATGTATTTTATCATGTTTCTATTAACTTATCCTTTCTTTGGTTCTCGAGTAGGAAAATAAATACAATCTTAGTTGGATGGAGCGGTTAAATAACTATTTCTTTAACATGCAATCTTCTTTTTTCACTAGTTTAATTTCTTGCGAATAGGTGCTTTTATAAATTTATATGTTGTTAAAAATATGGCATTCGTTCATGAAAAAAACCTAATTATTATTATATATAATAATTAAGAAGTTTGGCGACGCAACCACGTGATTGGTCCATGTGGCCTCACGTGGTTGGTCGCCTTTTTTATTTTATTTATTTTTGTTTCTAATTTGTAAAACGCGGGTTTTATACCGAATCCTTGTCAGGTTGCGCTCGCAGCACATGGTTTTTTTCGCCGTGACTTTTTTTGTCCATCAATTCCAGATGAATCTGCGTAAGTTCGCGGTCACAACATGCGTGTATATTTTTTTATTTTCGTCGCGGTTTTAAATACGTTAATTTGTTGTATTATGGGTGTGGACAAATTAACTTATTGCTTTAGTTTCGGTGTCGTAACCCGATACCGACCGAACTCGTGTCGGTTCGCCACCACAACACATGGTATTCTTTGTACGATTTAGTGCCGAAAATGTCAATTCTGACCGAATTCGCGTTAGTTTGCAAGCACAACACGTGAGTTATTTATCACGTTTTTTACTGTTCGACGATTCCAGAATCAATGAATTTGTATCAGTTCACAAGTGCAACGCGTGTGTTTTTTTTTGTTTGTCGGATTTTTTTATATTTTAAATATGCTAAATTGTTGTAGGTGTGGAAGAATTTATGTTTTGTCTTACTTTCGGCACCATAACCAGATACCAACCAAACTTTCTTAGATTCGCAACCGCAATACGCATTTTTGTTATGTTAATTTTTTGTATTTACGCCTTAACAAGGTTTTTTTTGGGTTTGTTTCTGGTTTCGTAACCCGGGACTAATCGAATTCATCACGACTCGTAGTCGCACCGCACGGTTTGATAGGTTGTACTAGTATGACTGTCAATAAGATTAACCCGGCACGAATCTATGTAGTTAACATATATTGACTAATGAGAAATTGAGTGTGAACATGACACTCTTATTATTAAAGACCATTTTTTTCTAAACCGGTGTTTATCATGAGTCATGACATTTTCTACGTGAGGAGCCACCTTGACCGTTGACCATCAAATCATTCACTATTCACCACTCCACCACCCCATTCGAGTTGAGAGAAGCCAACAAGGTACGGCAGCCATTGTTGATACTTTCTTATAAGACGACTATTATGTCATGAAATCACATTTGGACAAATTATAGAAACAGAAATCACAGTTTACTCTTTTTTTTAATGAAACCTCACCCTTCACTATTTGGCAAAGACTCTTACTTATCTAATCATTAAGCTACGACCTTAAAAAAATATATAGATATAGAATTATAAATATTACAAGATAATTAAGACTAAAAGTTAAATATGAAACTTAATTACTCGGATGCTCAATGTGTTTTGCTTAAATTGCAAGTTTGATCCTTAAGTTTAAAAAGTTACATGTATGCTTCCATGTACTATTTCTAACTTCTAAGACATAACACGAAATGTCATGGGTATGAACGAGTGTTGGTTTTCTCCAGTAAACCCATGTGAAATGACTGAAATACTTTTATTCATATAAAAAATATTATTTGAAAAAAAAAAAATCTAAAACTATACGCAGTAATCTTAAATATATATAAACGAAACATTTAAAAGCTCTTTGGCTGCTTCCTATATTCTCTCAAGCTAACATATTGTTTTATTTGTAAATGGAGGCTTCTCATGTGTTTGACCCGAATTCACGGGTATGGGTCTCACCAAACCTAGATAGCCTTTAAACGAGTTATTACATCTATTAAATAAAAAATTAATCTCACAAAATATTTGATATGAAAATCCTATAAAATATGGATATAATATAAATAATATCCGATTTTTTTAAAAAATATATTATTTATAATTAAGAAACAATTTTATAGTAAAAAAATAAGTGGGTCACGTGTCTCGCTAAACCCAAATAGCTTTTAAACCGGGTTATAACATCTCATTTATTTGTGAAACCTTTCATTATCAAATCCTAAGTATGTTATTAACTTCCTTACAATAAATAAAATTAAAATCCAAAAAAATATATAAATAATAGAAACGAATAACGTAAAACAACCCGTAATACGGGGGATAAAAAAGTTAGTTTTTATCCCCGGGTTATAACATCTCATTTATTTGTGAAACCCTTTTATCATCAAATCTTAAGTATATTAATTATTAACTTCATTACAATAAATTAAATTAAAATCCAAAATATACAAATATTAGAAATGGATAATTTAAAACAAACCCGTAACACGGAAGATAAAAACTATTATAGTATAATGTTAGATCGGTGTTAGATCGTTAGGTGTGACTTCGCCCAAGTTACATATAACTCAATCCTAAGTCCTAACCCAACCAAGTAACCAAAGACCATCCACATTTTATGAACCACAATAATAATCATTCATAACTCTATATTAGTTTCATATTATATTCCAAATTTTTCTCAATAACATTTATTTTGTTTCATAGCAACAAACCTCCACAAACCCCTTTAAAAATTATTAAATTTATACATATTTATGCGTGTAGAGGCGCACAAATAGGGTTTTTTCTAATACCCAAGTTCGGGTATGACCGGGTATTGAAAAATTAGGTATTAGCCATACCGGGTCGGATTCGAATCCGAGTATTGGCTCTAAAAACCATACCCTATGCACGGGGTTTGAGTTGGGTATCCTAAAACTAGGTATTTGAATACCCTGTTTCCAGGTACTGAAAAAACCCTATTATCGAGTTTTTTCGAGTATAGATTAGATTTTTTAAGTGGCTGTATTTTTTTGGAGTATTTTCGAGGTATTTTTTTTAGGTACATATAGGGTTTTTGAAAATCCCGGTTATGGGTATCGGAAAAACCTGATTCCGGGTATGGAGCCGGTTCCGGTTTTCAGATATTACCGGGTTATTAATTGAGTCTGGTTTCGGGTAGCAAAAAACCGAGTATAAAAAACCCAGTTTCAAGTTTTTTTTTCTGGGTTCTGTTCCAAATCCGTGTTTTTGTGCACCTTTATTTGTCCGCATAAGCACTTCACCGAATGGACTTCACTTCCGTTCACTTCACAACAGTGCTCGTCCTTTTTTTCCTTCGTCCGCCCTTCCCATGTAGACACGAACCTCACGCTTTGCTACCTGTTGTCGATGCTCTTATAACCGTCCGTTTCTCAAGTTTCATTCTCTATAAAAAAAAATCGTTCCACTTTCGGGCCGGTTCACCTCAGTCCGGCCCAAGCAACACTACAGCCTTAGGCCTTAGTCACATAGCCCAACAAATATTAGACCGGCCGGTTCAATCAACCCAATGTCTGTCGAGAATTAACCCGGTTTGCTACTATCTACTCGATCACGTTGACCGTTACTTCAACGAGTGCATTGGAATCGAACTCAGTGAGTCCACCATTAAACCTAGCGTCAGTTGTATTCGAATCGAACTCAGTAAGCTGCTAGTTTTCCGTTTATTCGTTAAACTACTCAATTTCTACGATTCTAGGTTTTAATGCGATCGTATCAGATGCTTCTGAGTTTTTCGATTTAATAACCGAGCCTTAACCGAAACTAATCATAACCGAACAAAACCGGCAGTTATGAACTTATGGTTATGTCATAAGTGAATCTAATTAACGGACCATTCAGTTATGGTTACACCGTTACGGTTAATAATGTGTCTTCGTTAACCGAAATGAATCATAACCGAACGAAACAGACGGTTATTGTTAAGTGAATTTAATTAACCGACCATTCAGTTATGCTTACGGTTAATAATATGTCGTCGTTTGTGTTTTTCCAAATTTTATACCTCTATTTCTATCTTTTATACCTCTGTTTTTACCGTTGAACATTTAAATTTACGGTGCAACTATTTATAACATAGCTTGGAACACCGTATTTTAGCTTCAAAACCTTTATAATTGAGCTAGGAACACCGTAACAGAACCATTTTCAATAGGAACAAAGAATAAATAATTGGTAAAAGTGCGGTTTTCATCCATGTGGTCTGTTCAGATTTTATATTTCAGTCCAAAAGTTTATAATTTGCTATTTCCGTCCCTAGGATTTCATTTTCGTTGCAATTTTTGTCCCCGTGGTTTGTTATAATGTGATATTTTAGTCCAAATATGTTAACGAGATCGACGAAAACTGAAAATTGCAATGAAAATGAAACTCGAGGGATGGAAATAGCACATTTTAAACTTTTGGACTGAAATAACAAATTTGAATAAACCATAGGGACGGAAACCACATTTTACTCTAATTTTGACACATAGTTGTCAAAGACACAAGGTGCATAAAATGCGAGGGCCCGAGATAAGCAAGGTGCATAACATAAATAAACATACGATTTTTCGGGGGGTCTTAGACATTTTTAGGTTTGTTTAGGATGGTTCCATGCCATTTTTGAATGTTTTAGACCGGTTCGCCTAGAATTTGTAGAATTTTGCCAGAAATCTGAGCGTTTGGCCGAAATCTGTCCCCAAAGGTTGTTGGATTGTCTGGATGGAAGCAAGGCGCTTTTCTTGCGCCTCGCCTTGCCCGACCCATAACCTATGGTTAACCGACCATAACCAATTAGTAACCATATTTACTAGTTAGAAGAAACATGATTGATGATTACTGCTGTGTATATTGTAGTGGCGGTTTTCGGTTTCTTTCTGGCTCATACTTCCAGTTTTGATGGATCTTTAGAAGTTGAACATTTGCAGAGTTGCACTTTCATTTAAAGTAATAACTGGCAGGGCTTGTTGTGCTAGAATTAGAGAAATCTTCGGGTTCGTTACATGGAAATAATCAAGCGATAATTACGTTAGAAAGCATTGTTCGTTAGGATAATAAGCATTAACTCTGATAGCTGCCATATGTTTAACTGAAACTGTACTGTTACTTTGTTAGCTCTATTTACTCTATCTTCCTGGAAATAAACACAATGCTTGATTTGAGAAAACGTTTAATGAGACTACGAGTACTTAATATTTCTTTATAGTAGACTTTATGGTTTATCATTTAATACTACTCAAACTCAGTCATCAGTTGACCAGGTCAACAGTCATGACATCTTAATATTCAACCTTTCTTATTCAAGGACCTGGTTTTTCTGTTAAATGGGTAGTTATTGAGATTAAAGTTTGTCAGTTTTGGCTTGAACTCACATTATGAAAGATATATTTGTTTAGCTTGTATCTGCAACTACCACTAGTCAGCATTGGTGTAATGTTTCATGACTACATGTGAACATGTCGGCTGATCCTCAATATTTTTTCTAAAGTCAGTTTCATATATATGTATATATCTTCTAAATTTAATGATATTATATCTACTATTTCGAAACACTGAAAATATCAAATTGTTTTTTTCCGTCGTAAATAAGATATAAACAGTTATGTATAATGTTGATTCGCAATAAAAATGTTGTTTTCTTTGTGTTATTTGGTTCTGTTTGTTTTTGCTTAAAAGATCAGCAATGGGCTAATGTCTGCGGGCGCGCAGACGTAAGCCTCTGAAGACAGTTTGTTTTTTTTAAAAACAAAAAGACTTGAAAAGTGCTTTTATGGTCTTAAAAATAAGCTAATATCCACTGTCCAACACCACCACCACCACCCACCATCGCCACCTCCACCACCACTGCCACTCACCGTCCATCACTACCACCACCCACCATCGGCCACCACCGTCCATCATCACCACGTACCCACTGTCCACCACGACCACCATTCACCGCTTACCACCAATCGTCCACCACCACCATCGTCCACTACACTATCATCATCATCCACCACCACCACCACCCACTTCCACAGTTCGTATACCACCACATATATTTTAGCAGTATACAGACATTAAAAAATAAACAGTCTTTCTTCTTGCAGACTACAGAGGTTTAGTCCACATATTCTTCTACAGATGCCTGCAGATATGGTCCGCAGACTACTGACATTTTACCTCTGAAAAAACAAACAGCATCTTAGTCAAATAGACTACTAATCTGTTTAGAAATTGATGTTATTCTACGTACTAAGAGTCTATGAGACATATAATATGTCATCTCTAGTGTTTTAACATAAATATGATCTTATGAATTTAGATGAATAAATATGAAACTTTGAGCTTCTATAAGGATATTACTGAAGTTATTATTTCTATAACAATGTGAATGATCCAGAAAGATCAATAATTTTGTATTGACTGTTCTGAGACAGTAATATGGGCTGAATTTACAGGATATGGGCTCCCGAACTTTGCTCGCTCAGTGTGACTTCCTAAGTGCATTGAAGACACATGCACTTCTTGTTATCAACAATGCCTGCCATTGATCAACCGCAGGTGCAAATCCAAGATTATTATTATTTTTTGGTATACTGTTTTTTTAATAGTCCCAACTATCTCCTTTTGGTCGTTGTCGGTCCCAACTAACGAATTGGCTGCTGACGGTCCCAACTTTTAACGTATTTGTTCCCAAAGGTCCGCGACTAACGGAATCCTAACACCGTCAGTTGCAGGTCGCCGAAAAAATGATTTTGTCGAAAAAAGTCACATTTTTTTTCCAGAAAACACCACCCGAACACCGCCACCACCACCAATTGACTCACCACCAACCAACCACCACCACTTGAGCACCACCAACCGATTCCGATGATGGTTCTAGGATTCCGGTGACCTCAATAAAGGGGCTTTTACTAGAAAAAGGTTCCTAAAGGTCCGATACAAAGTAATAAAGATGTTTTTGACAAAAATGTTGAGTTTTCCCGAAAAAAATGTGAGTTTTCCGGCCAAAAAAGTTTTTTCGGCGACCTGCAACTAACAACGTTAGGATTCTGTTAGTCGCGGACCGTTGTGAAATAATGCGTTAAAAGTTGGGGACCATCAACAGCCAATTCATTAGTTGGGACCGACAGTGACCAAAAGACGATAGTTGGGATTAATGAAAA